>NC_092573.1:9210000-9513750 GCF_037975245.1 Apostichopus japonicus
TCAGAGTCTGAGCCTTGAACAGTCATCAACCTGAAAACATATATCACATGTTATATAGGTTTGCCTCAAAGACGTTCAACTGGAATACTGTAAAATGAAAATTTTCTCTTTGGTCTCGCTCGCAGTTCATTATCATTCATATTGTGACAGACTTCATTACAAATTGCAACAGCTCAAGTTGTTAGAAATTGGGACAAGGCATATTCCAATCGCGACAAGAATTGTAACACATTTCGATAACATCTACTTTTGAAGACAGGCTACTTCATGTTGAAACTGAAAATGCAGCAGGTTGGAGATACAGCAAACTTTCAACTCAAGACTCTTGAGATATTGTATTTACAAGCTGTTTATGCCTTCACATTCAACTACGCAAGCAGATACCGAATGCGGACCCACAGGGTGCCGAACGGTCCGATCGAGTGCGTTTATTTTGTGCAGAGTTAAAAAAAAATACAGCTAAATTATACTGATTATTGAAAAATAATAGGTCATCGTATCGCCATTGAAGAGTGGGTTTTAAAACCTTTACTGAATGTGTTTCAGTACATGTCCCGTGTCTGTAGGTGAAATTACCAAAATTGTCTTTGGTTTGCAGGTATGTTTCCTCCTAGTGAGTGTTTCTAGTTTTCCCCTCATGGTCTTAAAGTCAAGAAATCAAACAGAATAAGTTCTCTTCTTCATTGGAGGTGTATTGGGTACTTTAAATATTTCAAAAAATATTTTCTGGAGGGGGGGGGGGGGGTTGGGGCTATTTATCACTCAAATGAAAAAAAAATCAATCATTCACTTCATTTCAACTGAGCATTTGGAATGAAGTGAACAATTAAACATTTTGCAGAAAAATGTTGAGTTGACGAGACAAGATAAATTGTCGATTTACATTTTGCAGAAAATGTTTCAATTGCTGTCTGAGAATGAAGGTAACAATTGAACAAAATGCAGCAAAATGTACAATTGACGAGATATGATAAGTTGTCAATTAAACATTTTGCCGAAAATTGTTCAATTGCTCAGTTAAAGCAACTGAGCAATCCAACATTTTTCTGATATTTGATAAGATTTTATCTTGTTATCTAAACAATTTACTGAAAAATGTCACCTTATGGGGCAAAGTTTTTCTTATGTTGATGGCACTTTTATGCTTCCGTAGATTAGCATTGCACGTTTTACTTGTATACTATAAAATATTAAACGTATATCCTGAACTTACTTGAAGCTAACGAACAAAGCAACCCATCCAATAGTAAAATCAATGCATAAATTATCCAAATTGAAGCTGGCAAACGTTGTACAGTAGTTCTATTAGGCATTATTATTTTTTCAAAATCATACGAAGTTTTGTATGGTGGAGTATAAGGATCGCGAGAAACAATTTCTCAATGTGACAAGGAAAACGTGGTAAATATGACTGATTATAGGTCAATTTTGACCGAAAATTTTAGGTCATTCACAAATTACAAGAATATATGTAAATTAGAGTGCACCAGTCGGAAACTAAGAGTGCGACAGTCGAAAATTTCGACTGTTGAACTAAAATTTTCCACATGTCCCGTGTCTGTAGGTCAAATTAATACCAAAATTGTCTTTGGTTTGCAGGTATGTTTCCTCCTAGTGAGTGTTTCTAGTTTTCCCCTCATGGTCTTAAAGTCAAGAAATCAAACAGAATAAGTTCTCTTCTTCATTGGAGGGGTATTGGGTAATTTAATTATTTCAAAAAAATGACCAGATCAAGCTGGAACTAGATCGCAATCCGTGTCACCATAAGCGTAAGACGGTTCAGAGTCTGAGCCTTGAACAGTCATCAACCTGAAAACATATATCACATGTTACATAGGTTTGCCTCAAAGACGTTCAACTGGAATATTGTAAAATGAAAATATTCTCTTTGGTCTATTTCGCAATTCATTATCATTCATATTGTGACAGACTTCATTACAAATTGCAACAGCTCAAGTTGTTACAAATTGGGACAAGTATATTCCAATTGCGACAAGAATTGTAACACATTTCGATAGTAACTACTTTTGAAGACACGCTACATCATGTTGATACTGAAAATGCAGCAGGTTGGAGGTACAGCCAACTTTCAACTCTTGAGATATTGTATTTACAAGCTGTTAATGTTTTCACATTCAACTACGCAAGCAGATACCAATTGCGGACCCACGGGGTGCCGAACGGTCCGATCGAGTGCGTATATATTTTGTGCAGAGTTAAAAAAAAATACAGCTAAATTATACTGATTATCGAAGATAATATTTAGGTCATCGAATCGCCATTGAAGAGTGGGTTTTAACCTTTATTGAATGTATTTTAGTACATGTCCCGTGTCTGTAGGTGAAATTACCAAAATTGTCTTTGGTTTGCAGGTATGTTCCCTCCTAGTGAGTGTTTCTAGTTTTCCCCTCATGGTCTTAAAGTCAAGAAATCAAACAGAATAAGTTCTCTTCTTCATTGGAGGGGTATTGGGTAATTTAATTATTTCAAAAAAAATGACCAGATCAAGCTGGAACTAGATCGCAATCCGTGTCACCATAAGCGTAAGACGGTTCAGAGTCTGAACCTTGAACAGTCATCAACCTGAAAACATATATCACATGTTATATAGGTTTGCCTCAAAGACGTTCAACTGGAATACTGTAAAATGAAAATATTCTCTTTGGTTTCGCTCGCAGTTTATTATCATTCATATTGTGACAGACTTCATTACAAATTGCAACAACTCAAGTTGTTACAAATTGGGACAAGTATATTCCAATTGCGACAAGAATTGTAACACATTTCGATAGTATCTAATTTTGAAGACAGGCTTCTTCATGTTGACACTGAAAATGCAGCAGGTTGGAGGTACAGCCAACTTTCAACTCTTGAGATATTGTATTTACAAGCTGTTAATGTTTTCACATTCAACTACGCAAGCAGATGCCAATTGCGGACACACGGGGTGCCGAGCGGTCCGATCGAGTGCGTATATATTTTGTGCAGAATTAAAAAAAAAATACAGCTAAATTGTAATGACTATCGAAAATAATATTTAGGTCATCGTATCGCCATTGAAGAGTGGATTTTAACCTTTATTGAATGTGTTTTAGTACATGTCCCGTGTCTGTAGGTGAAATTACCAAAATTGTCTTTGGTTTGCAGGTATGTTTCCTCCTAGTGAGTGTTTCCTACTTTCCCCTTATGGTCTTAAAGTCAAGAAATCAAACAGAATAAGTTCTCTTCTTCATTGGAGGTTTATTGGGTACTTTAAATATTTCAAAAAATATTTTTCTGGAGGGGGGGGGGGGGGTTGGGGCTATTTATCACTCAAATGAAAAAAAAAAATCAATCATTCACTTCATTTCAACTGAGCATTTGGAATGAAGTGAACAATTAAACATTTTGCAGAAAAATGTTGAGTTGACGAGACAAGATAAATTGTCGATTAACATTTTGCAGAAAATGATTCAATTGCTGTCTGAAGTTCAAGACGTTCAACTGGAATACTGTTAAATGAAAATATTCTCTTTTGTTTCGCTCGCAGTTTATTATCATTCATATTGTGACAGACTTCAATAAAAATTGCAACAACTCAAGTTGTTACCAATTGGGACAAGTATATTCCAATTGCGACAAGAATTGTAACACATTTCGATAGTATCTAATTTTGAAGACAGGCTTCTTCATGTTGATACTGAAAATGCAGCAGGTTGGAGGTACAGCCAACTTTCAACTCTTGAGATATTGTATTCACAAGCTGTTAATGTTTTCACATTCAACTACGCAAGCAGATACCAATTGCGGACACACGGGGTGCCGAACGGTCCGATCGAGTGCGTATATATTTTGTGCAGAATTAAAAAAAAAATACAGCTAAATTGTAATGACTATCGAAAATAATATTTAGGTCATCGTATCGCCATTGAAGAGTGGATTTTAACCTTTATTGAATGTGTTTTAGTACATGTCCCGTGTCTGTAGGTGAAATTACCAAAATTGTCTTTGGTTTGCAGGTATGTTTCCTCCTAGTGAGTGTTTCCTACTTTCCATGGTAAAGTCAAGAAATCAAACAGAATAAGTTCTCTTCTTCATTGGAGGTTTATTGGGTACTTTAAATATTTCAAAAAATATTTTTCTGGAGGGGGGAGGGGGGGTTGGGGCTATTTATCACTCAAATGAAAAAAAAAAAATCAATCATTCACTTCATTTCAACTGAGCATTTGGAATGAAGTGAACAATTAAACATTTTGCAGAAAAATGTTGAGTTGACGAGACAAGATAATTGTCGATTAACATTTTGCAGAAAATGTTTCAATTGCTGTCTGAAGTTCAAGACGTTCAACTGGAATACTGTTAAATGAAAATATTCTCTTTGGTATCGCTCGCAGTTTATTATCATTCATATTGTGAAAGACTTCATTACAAATTGCAACAACTCAAGTTGTTACAAATTGGGACAAGTATATTCCAATTGCGACAAGAATTGTAACACATTTCGATAGTATCTAATTTTGAAGACAGGCTTCTTCATGTTGATACTGAAAATGCAGCAGGTTGGAGGTACAGCCAACTTTCAACTCTTGAGATATTGTATTTACAAGCTGTTAATGTTTTCACATTCAACTACGCAAGCAGATGCCAATTGCGGACACACGGGGTGCCGAGCGGTCCGATCGAGTGCGTATATATTTTGTGCAGAATTAAAAAAAAAATACAGCTAAATTGTAATGACTATCGAAAATAATATTTAGGTCATCGTATCGCCATTGAAGAGTGGATTTTAACCTTTATTGAATGTGTTTTAGTACATGTCCCGTGTCTGTAGGTGAAATTACCAAAATTGTCTTTGGTTTGCAGGTATGTTTCCTCCTAGTGAGTGTTTCTAGTTTTCCCCTCATGGTCTTAAAGTCAAGAAATCAAACAGAATAAGTTCTCTTCTTCATTGGAGGTGTATTGGGTACTTTAAATATTTCAAAAAATATTTTCTGGGGGGGGGGGGAGGGGTTGGGGCTATTTATCACTCAAATGAAAAAAAATCAATCATTCACTTCATTTCAACTGAGCATTTGGAATGAAGTGAACAATTAAACATTTTGCAGAAAAGAAGACAGGCTTCTTCATGTTGATACTGAAAATGCAGCAGGTTGGAGGTACAGCCAACTTTCAACTCTTGAGATATTGTATTTACAAGCTGTTAATGTTTTCACATTCAACTACGCAAGCAGATACCAATTGCGGACACACGGGGTGCCGAACGGTCCGATCGAGTGCGTATATATTTTGTGCAGAATTAAAAAAAAATACAGCTAAATTGTAATGATTATCGAACATAATATTTAGGTCATCGTATCGCCATTGAAGAGTGGATTTTAACCTTTATTGAATGTGTTTTAGTACATGTCCCGTGTCTGTAGGTGAAATTACAAATATTGTCTTTGGTTTGCAGGTATGTTTCCTCCTAGTGAGTGTTTCCTACTTTCCCCTTATGGTCTTAAAGTCAAGAAATCAAACAGAATAAGTTCTCTTCTTCATTGGAGGTTTATTGGGTACTTTAAATATTTCAAAAAATATTTTTCTGGAGGGGGGGGGGGGGTTGGGGCTATTTATCACTCAAATGAAAAAAAAAAATCAATCATTCACTTCATTTCAACTGAGCATTTGGAATGAAGTCAACAATTAAACATTTTGCAGAAAAATGTTGAGTTGACGAGACAAGATAAATTGTCGATTAACATTTTGCAGAAAATGTTTCAATTGCTCAGACGGAATGAAGGTAACAATTGAACATATTGCAGCAAAATGTACAATTGACGAGATATGATAAGTTGTCAATTAAACATTTTGCCGAAAATTGTTCAATTGCTCAGTTAAAGCAACTGAGCAATCCAACATTTTTCTGATTTTTGATAAGATTTTATCTTGTTATCTAAACAATTTACTGAAAAATGTCATCTTATGGGGCAAAGTTCTTCTTATGTTGATGGCACTTTTATGCTTCCGTAGATTAGCATTGCACGTTTTACTTGTATACTATTAAATATTAAACGTATATCCTGAACTTACTTGAAGCTAACGAACATAGTCAACCCATCCAATAGTAAAATTAATGCATAAATTATCCAAATTGAAGCTGGCAAACGTTGTACAGTAGTTCTATTAGACATTATTATTTTTTCAAAATCATACGAAGTTTTGTATGGTGGAGTATAAGGATCGCGAGAAACAATTTCTCAATGTGACAAGGAAAACGTGGTAAATATGACTGATTATAGGTCAATTTTGACCGAAAATTTTAGGTCATTCACAAATTACAAGAATATATGTAAATTAGAGTGCGACAGTCGGAAAATAAGAGTGCGAAAGACGAAAATTTCGACTGTTGAACTAAAATTTTCCACATGTCCCGTGTCTGTAGGTCAAATTAATACCAAAATTGTCTTTGGTTTGCAGGTATGTTTCCTCCTAGTGAGTGTTTCTAGTTTTCCCCTCATGGTCTTAAAGTCAAGAAATCAAACAGAATAAGTTCTCTTCTTCATTGGAGGGGTATTGGGTAATTTAATTATTACAAAAAATGACCAGTTCAAGCTGGAACTAGATCGCGATCCGTGTCACCATAAGCGTAAGACGGTTCAGAGTATGAGCCTTGAACAGTCATCAACCTGAAAACATATATCACATGTAAATAGGTTTGCCTCAAAGACGTTCAACTGGAATACTGTAAAATGAAAATATTCTCTTTGGTATCGCTCGCAGTTTATTATCATTCATATTGTGAAAGACTTCATTACAAATTGCAACAACTCAAGTTGTTACCAATTGGGACAAGTATATTCCAATTGCGACAAGAATTGTAACACATTTCGATAGTATCTAATTTTGAAGACAGGCTACTTCATGTTGGAACTGAAAATGCAGCAAGTTGGAGGTACAGCCAACTTTCAACTCTTTAGATATTGTATTTACAAGCTGTTAATGTTTTCACATTCAACTACGCAAGCAGATACCAATTGCGGGACACACGGGGTGCCGAACGGTCCGATCGAGTGCGTATATATTTTGTGCAGAGTTAAAAAAAAATACAGCTAAATTATACTGATTATCGAAAATAATATTTAGGTCATCGAATCGCTATTTAAGAGTGGGTTTTAACCTTTATTGAATGTGTTTTAGTACATGTCCCGTGTCTGTAGGTGAAATTACCAAAATTGTCTTTGGTTTGCCGGTATGCTTCCTCCTAGTGAGTGTTTCCTACTTTCCCCTTATGGTCTTAAAGTCAAGAAATCAAACAGAATAAGTTCTCTTCTTCATTGGAGGTTTATTGGGTACTTTAAATATTTCAAAAAATATTTTCGGGGGGGGGGTGGGGCTATTTATCACTCAAATGAAAAAAAAAAATCAATCGTTCACTTCATTTCAACTGAGCATTTGGAATGAAGTGAACAATTAAACATTTTGCAGAAAAATGTTGAGTTGACGAGACAAGATAATTGTCGATTAACATTTTGCAGAAAATGTTTCAATTGCTCAGACGGAATGAAGGTAACAATTGAACATATTGCAGCAAAATGTACAATTGACGAGATATGATAAGTTGTCAATTAAACATTTTGCAGAAAATTGTTCAATTGCTCAGTTAAAGCAACTGAGCAATCCAACATTTTTCTGATTTTTGATAAGATTTTATCTTGTTATCTAAACAATTTACTGAAAAATGTCACCTTATGGGGCAAAGTTTTTCTTATTTTGATGGCACTTTTATGCTTCCGTAGATTAGCATTGCACGTTTTACTTGTATACTATTAAATATTAAACGTATATCCTGAACTTACTTGAAGCTAACGAACATGGTCAACCCATCCAATAGTAAAATTAATGCATAAACTATCCAAATTGAAGCTGGCGAACATTGTGCAGTAGTTCTATTAGGCATTATGATTTTTTTCAAAATCATACGTTTCTTGGTATTAATATTGATAGCAAACTCTCTTGGAATAACAATATTTCGTCAGTATGTAACACTGTAGCAAAAAATACTGGTATATTATCTAAACTGAAATATTTCCTCCCACAGCATGTCCTTAGAATGCTTTATCAAACACTAGTTCTGCCACACTTATCCTATTGTACAACTATTTGGTCTGGTACATACAATGTTAACATTGACCGCCTAAATATTCTCCAAAAGAGGGTTATACGTCACATTGCTAATGCCCCACCACTTGAACATACTAGTGGAATATTCAAGTCCCTAAATTTATTAAAACTCGGTGATATTATAACAGTCAAGGTTGCTGCCTTTGCTTACAAAGCATGGAATGGATTACTGCCAGTCATGCACTTTTAATGACTTTATTTGTAGTAACAGAGTCTTACATAACCATCACACAAGACAAGCCAACAACGCTCATTGCAATTTTTACCATAGTAACATAGGGAAATTCGGTCTTCATAACAGAGCAATACAAATCTGGAATGATCTATCAAAAAAATTGAAGTTCATAACTTCAAAACCCACATTCACCAGACATTTGAAAAGGGAATTTATTAACTCGTACTAGTAATATTTTATTACTATATTACTGTATAATATTATTACTGTATATTTAATCCTTACGTATATTCTGTATTATCAATATTTGTTCATATTTCTTTTCTTTTCTCCCAGGGAGTCTCCTACCTTGTTAAGTCTTTTATGACTTTTTAGGAGACTTCCTTTCCCTTTGTACACAATTGGTGATAAATAAATGAATGAATACGAAGTTTTGTATGATGGAGTATAAGGATCGCGAGAAACAATTTCTCAATGTGACAAGGAAAACGTGGTAAATATGACTGGACCGAAAATTTTAGGTCATTCACAAATTACAAGAATATATGTAAATTAGAGTGCGTCAGTCGGAAAATAAGAGTGCGACAATCGAAAATTTTGACTTTTGCACTAAAATTTTCCAAATATCGTCAGTTTTACCAGGATTGGGGGAGTGTGACCCCACACCGCCCCCTCTAGCGACGTCCCTGGTAGTACGGCGTGCACTGTGCATATGTCATGATGCACTCAGTTTAATATACATAGGGTTTGACCATAGGCGTACGGGACCATTTCGGTTTGTGGGGGAGCAGTGTTCCCTGTTAATAATTTTGGGCGATAGTGCAAAAAGCATGGTAGCCCAGATGAGCTACGCTTACGAGAAAATATTCGGGCATCATGATGCTAAATAAAGAAAATCATTAGGCTTATAAAGTTATATTAATATTAATGTCACAAAACAAATAACACAGAACGCTCTCCACGGAATTTTCGGGCAAAAATATGAAAAGATTCGGGCAAGCTACTACATATTTATATATATTTTTCTCCTCTTAGGCTGCCCGAATTTTTCAGGACTTTTGCCCGAATTTCTTGTCCTCTGGAAATTGGGGGGGCAGTCTGCCCCCTGCCCCCCCCCCGCCTCGTACGCCTATGGGCGTGACTTGTTCCTATACACAACGCGGTGTACCATACGTGTGCAGTTTGCATGTAGGTTATTTGTTTATACTGTATATATATTTGTATATAAAAGTTAAGTTTTATGCCGGCAAACACTTTACCTATCATCTCTTCGCTGTTGGTGAATATCACGTCTTAAACTACGATTTAAGAAACGGCTGGTTCAAACATCTCACTAATTCTTTCGGCGACTTTAATTCATATTCATTTAGCACAATAGCATTTCCTTGGTATAAACTCGTACAGGGATTATACGACGTGTCTACGCGGCGTCTACGCGGCAATTTGTTTGTCAACGAGTTTATACGGGGTTGTACTTTTTAATACGACTTTTTATACGATCATGTGCGCGTACACATATCCAGTAATTTACGCGAGCGGGACTGTAGACTATTTTTTTAGGAGTATTTATATAATTTCATTTCATTTATATTATTTATATCATATCATGAAGCTGCATGGTGATCGGCTGAAAATGAATGCCGTTATTAAATAGAATCCGAAACCGGTAATAAGTTTAATTCGTATGGACATTAAATCAGCAATTATTTCCAGTATGGCCTATACCATAGTCGGATGTGGCTGAATTGTTGTCGGAAGTGAAAATATGCAGAAATATATTCCCGCAATACAATTGGTCAAATATTTGTCAGCAATAAATCGAATATATGTATATATGTCTGCATTAAATTAAATATATGCTGACTATAAATCGACTATATGCTGACATTAAATCGAAAATATGCCAACATAAAATTAATTACAGGCTATGCCCTCTTAAAATTGATTTTATGCCAGCATTATAATTTGAATATATGCCAGCATTTATTTGAATATATGCCAGCATTAATTCGAATTCATGTCTACATGAAATCAAAGTTATGTAGATATAAAAATGTATTTGATTCAGAATTAATGTCAGTATTAAACCGAATTTATGTGAGCATTAAATCGAATATATGTCGGCATAAATTTCCTAATTTTGTCCACTGTGGCCAACCATATACGGTCTCTATGATCAGGGAACTGCTTCAAGTTATTAACAAATCCAGAAATCTCACTGTATCAAGGAACACACTTAATTAACAGCGCATAAATTTAAGTTAAGGGGGGAATGGGCAGATACAACCTTGAGCTGTTGCCAGCCTAGTGTTTATATCAGGGGCAAGCCCGGGACGCTCTAAAGTGTGTTAATTTATTAATAGATCGACATTCAGGTTAACTTGTACAGTACGAACAATGATTACATAGTTTCAAGCTGGATCTCTCCAAAGGCGGGAAAAAAGCTGGATCTGTTCAAAGTAGTGGTTATTGCTATATACTGACTGAGTCACTACTCACTGGGTTATGACGTTGACTGTCTGTGATTTCTTCATCATATCTGATTGTATGATCCCTGAGACAACCGCAAAGGCCTCTTTACTGAAAGTTTTCGGACCGGCCGATAACCAAATGAGGCAAAGTCTGGACGTTCGCAATCTGAAGCCAAATTATATTCGTATCTAACCGTTTTTCGATTTAATATTAGATTGTTGATCAAGAGGTAAGTTCCATTTGCCTTTTTTACTTTACCCCTTATGTGTAGCTACTCATTAGCTTAATAAATATATATATATACATATTATAAGCGTTGGTAAATATATCACCTAGGTCTAGGACGTCTCAGACTAAAAGACCTTTATACCTACGATCGACCGTTTCTTCATCATCATCCTAAAACTTACATAGCCTATTGTATTTAAAGCAACCAATCAATCTGATGTTAGAAAGTCTATAGTAAACTAATGTATAATCTCGACCACCACATGTGTTTAAAATGAAGAAATTCTAAATATCAAAATTTCCAAAATATTTCAGAAAAGATATCTTTACACACTGTGTTGTATTTGCCAGTGGCCTAACCACATCGGCTGTTACGGATTTCCAAGGTATAATTAGAAGACAACTAATTGTAATTGTTTGTTTCATGTTTTCTTAAGAAGCATTTGAGTAACATTTAAGTCTTTTTTAATAATTTTTGGTGCTTTAAATGTGGATTTTAAGGCTTAAGTTTGGCAATGACTAGCCATGGCGTGGCCAAGGGGGTCTTGACTCTTGTTAACTAAATACTACTAGTAGTAGTACTAATTACTATGTAGCTTTAAGTTAACTTAGGCTACGTGGGTACAGTTAGGGCATTACACGCCTAATCTTGCAGTCTCAAGGTTGATTTAGCAATGTGGTCACAGGGAAAGGCTGTGAATTACATACATGTATGATGTAGATGGAAGGAGGACCTCATGTTAGGGAGATAACTGACTATTGCAATAGAAAACCAGATAGCTGCACACTTATTGAAGAACACTATAGTCTATAGGTCAAATCAGGGCACAGTGGCTGGAATGAATTCATCTGAAATTGCAACAATAGTCAAGTAGCTAGGCTACACTTTATTTCTTGTGACTGCTGTGAGCAACTACCTTGAGTTTGTAAAATTAGATAGGATTGGATCTACAGCAGGTATTCAAAGTTAATGTAGTTCTTGCAATAGACCAGCCTCTTTCCAGTGAGACTTTGCCTCATTAACATAACAATGCATATCACATGAAATCACTCTATGTATACTTAAATGAGTTTCCTCATTGTTGTATTAAAATTCAAAGACTATAGTAATATAACATTGGGTATATTGTTATATGAATATTTAACATAATGAATCTTGAAAATGGGTTAAGCCTTTTTGTAATATGATTGATATGTTATGCTAAATATTAATTATGCATTGCTTTTCAGTCCTAATTATGAGAAGAAAGAGAGAAAAGCCGGAGGAAGTGGCACGGTCATATGTAAAAACAAAAAAAGACAGAGATGGCTTTCTCGTACAGCAAGTTCCCCTTAAAGGTAATGTCCTGCAATTATTTTTTGATATACTATTTATGTACATGACTGATTCAACTTAACTTGCAATTTACCTCTTTTGCACTGCTATTAATCCCACCTGCCCTAACCGTGATGTGGGCCTTAAGTGTTAATTAATGTGGAAGGTACAGTTCACACGGTTGATGAATTGTTGTGACACATTTCCTGCTCCAATTTGTTAAACAATGAAAGAGAAGGAGTCTTTAAACAAAGCCTATCTCTGAGATTGGATTAAGTTCTAATTCTAATGCAATTTACTGCAGCTAGAAAATTGACCCTGACACATCCTGAATAAAAAATTAAGAATATTTTTATTAATAATAATTCTAAGAAAAAGCCAAAGGCATAATTAGAGGATCTTTATGAAAATAGTCAAGCTTATAATCTACATGGTTCATTATCTTGGTAGGGGTGGGGGTGGGTTGGTCACACTATTAACCTGAAATTTGTGAAATTATTAGTGCTTGTACAGGTTCTCTGGAACCTTACCGACTGATAATTATCTATATCCAGAAGTGCTACCAGCTTGCTCCAGTCCTTTTTTTTCACAATTTCTTTTTTAGCTGATTCATGATCTTCAAGCACAAAGCTCTAGCATACTATATTTGACACTGATTGCACAAAAGATTTAGAAAAAAACATTAATAAAACCTTTTAATTTAATTATGTCTAAGTGCATTGGTATACCATAGAGTGACCTGAATCCAGGTCAACAAAATGTAATCTGTACTATCTACAACTTAACAAGCAATGGAGCCTCAAGCTATTTGTAGGTTCAGGTAACCATACCCTGCTATGGATTTACCTCCATGTATAAACCAACCCATTTAAAGGGAATTGTTAAGAGGCATACAGTTACCTAAAATTACCTTGATGTTTCAAAACACAGATATTGGATGTTTATAGCTTTAAACAAGGGATCAATTTGTAAGAATTAAGGAAATTAAATACAATTTATTTTAACTGTAAATCATATAACTAAAAGAACATGCATGAAGTAGCAAAGAGTGTATTTGAAGGTCCTTTAAATATAATCTCCAACTGGCCTTTACAGACAATAGATACAGTTACATTAAAAAGTAAAAAATCAGGAGCACCATTCAATTAGTCAATTTTCATTCATGCACACTAAGGATACTTGATCCTAAGCTGAGATGATCAGCTATTTACCATATCCCTCTTACACCCTCATCTGCCCTGATCTGAAGTTTCCCTGCATCGTCATGAATTATGGATATGTTCAACCAAATCCATTGCTATTTCAGGGAAGGTAAACCTTTGGAAACATTGACATTTTTGTTATAAAATAACCCAAACTGATCCCTGAATTTAACTTTCACTAGCCTGGTCAGTAACTTTTTGACCATAAACATAACTGCTTGAATTTGAGATTCAGCATATCAAATTGTCAAAGAAAACTGGAAATTTCCAATGCTATGGTTATTAGTCTGTTGCACAGATGACATAAATAGCAATGGCACAGTTTGCAACTTGGCTTACAGTACAATTATCATGTTGTCAGTATGGGTTAACAAACCATTTCAGGCAATTTAATCTAGTAATATAATTCTAATTGGTCTGGGTTGAAAGCGTGTTACACTCCGTTGAATCCCCTGATTATTTCAGGGTGTGGATAAGATTTTTTTTTTTAGGTTACTTGGTTTAAGTGTCACTAATAGGTGACGTGTATTCACATAAATTGCATACCAGCAGTTACCACATACTAAGTACTATTACATTGCAACATTGGAAACCTGTTTTAGATATAATGCAATCTTGATTTCATTGACATTGGTTGTTGAAAATTCTTCAATTAAATTTTAATTTGCTGTCATTAACTAAACTTTTTAACAAGGATTAAATAAAGTAACATGTTAAAGCTTGGTGATCATGTGTACAGCAGACCCACAGCTAAACTGTGCAACCAACCTCCGAAGCCAAATGTGCTTGTTGCTTATGACATACTAAGTGTCCACTAATATTTGACAGTGAAATACTACAGTTCCCAATACACTTAAGATTGGAATCCATCACCATCCCGAGCCAATGGAATTGAATGAACCACACAATAGTTTCACTACTGCCAATTCTTCACAGATAAAGAAGAATACACATCTTTTATCACTAAATTTTCAATCATCTTACTATTGTTTCAAATGTAATGTAGCAGAGTGTGATTTACTCTACATATGCCTGCACTCCAAAACCTACAATCTACTTCACCATGTAGCATGTAGACTCCAGCCCTTCATACATTCTTAGCTAAATTGCAGTCAAGGCCAAAGTACTCTGAGTATGGAATAACCTGAATGCTATGTCCCAGTACAGTATCTTGGTACAGTATTGAGGTTCAGCTAATGTTATACAACTCTCCTTGAGCACGCTACTGCTTAGCTACATAAAGAGAAAAATGGGAATTTTAATACCGACACCCCTTCCCTCTCCCTTTCTCCTCCAATATTATTAATATTGATTAAATGGTGTGTTGTGAAGCACATGTTATGTCACAAACAATTTTAAGTTTGCCTAATTTGGTTGAGAATGGTGGCATTCACTGATTTGCTGATGCCACATGTCCAACCATGCACACCCATGCTCCTGGACACATTCAGATTTAAACAAGGCAACATTTACAATGAACACTCTGTATGTGCATGGATACAATGTCACATACTGTATGTGACCAAACAATGCCGGACAAGTGACTGGTTTAAGTTAAAGGCAGTCTGTATCTATATGACTATATGTCCCAAATTATAGCATGATATAAATATAGGAGTTTTAAAATAAAAATACATTCCTGGGGTGTTTACTCTCTAAATTGTTCTCTGACATCCTAAGTGAATGTACATGATGGGTGTATGTCTCATTGAGGTAATTAATTCCCTCCAGCCTCCAGGGTGTTAATAAAAATATTTTAAGAATTGTTACCAAAGGTAACCATATTTGAAATCTGACATATTTGGGGCCAATACAGCATATCATTATATGCAACATGCAACTAGCAGATTTTAAGAGGAGCGTTGAACTTTTTACATGGAATGTGCTTTATGAAAGATACATATTAGGTTATAGGTTTCTTCAATCCTGTGAGTTACTTAGATATAATGCAATTGTTTTTATTACAAAATGACATGATCAGCTTTATTTCAAGTAAAACAAGTGACTGACCTTTGTGTGACCTCAGTAAGCATCGTAATGTTCTAATGACAGCTCAAGTATACTATTTCAAAGGGCCTTCAAGAGTGTATGTTAGTACTAACAGCTATCTAAGGTTTTCTATCGAAGCTAAATGTAGCTATTTAGTGATGGGTCATTCCATATCAAATCACCAAATTTTGGGGTATGTTGTAGTTCGACATCTTTGAAAAATTCCCAAACTTTTTGTATGATTGAACCACCATGAAACAAGCATATTCTGAAAATTTCAGTTGCATTTCTTTACAATTGGCTGATTTATCACACTTTTAAATTCTGCAATTTGTTGCCACCATGGCATTTTGACATTTTCTTGACTTTTGAGGTCTCATTTCTCAGCATTTAAACATTCTACTACCTTTCTATTACAGAAGCCTATAGAGTCTATCCCATAGAACAGGAAAATAAAAAATTAGGCTACAAAAATATTGTCTTGTTGAGTTAGGTCAACTTAAAAGTGTCAAAATATTCGATTTTTGTACTTTTCACTAAAAAATGTGCCATTTTTAGTGATGAATTGCTCCTAAACCATTGCTTCAGGGTACTTAATTCTTTCAGATGTTATTATTTCTAGTATAAACATTACAAAATAATGATAACAATGCTTTCCTATAATATGTTTGCAAGTTGTGCAACTCTTAAGTTGCTATTTCATGATGCGATTCAGCATGAGGTAGGGGTTTTGATGCTAATTTTTTACCAAAGTAACCATGTTAGAGCTGTCACGGTTTTATACTTTAATTATTAGTATAAAGTTCTTACACCTTAACAAATTTCAGGGTTCTAGCTGTTCTCAATATTAATTTATGAAGTTGTTAAGTTGCTCAGATGTACAAAAGAGGTCGTATTTGACGGCCAATAACTCAAAACGTGTCAAATTAAAAAAATCTGATAATTTTTTCTGGAAGAGATATAGTACCACCCTGTTTGTACAAAAAATTTCAGAAGGGTGTTTTGCCTTATTTTGAAATGAAAAATCCTCAAAGTTTGGGATTTCAACCAGTACATACATATGTCTGTACAATGTGTACAGTACATACACTTTACTGGATGTATATGTACGGAGTGCCATGAGAGCCAGAAGACTATGTTTAAACCTAACACTAATATACACACTGCACATATACACCCAGTACAATGTATGTACTGTACACACTGTACATAGATGTATGTACTAGCTGAAATTCATTTTATAGTAAAGTCTTCTAATTTAACCATTTGAATATGTACAGTGTGTATATTAGTGTTAGGTTTAAACATAGTCTTCTGGCATTCATGGCACTCCGTACATACACCCAGTGCAGTGTATGTACTGTACACACTGTACATACATGTATGTACTGGTTGAAATTCATTTTTTAAGTCTTCTAATTAAATGAATTCAACCAGGAGCAGACAAGTACATTGCAAATAGTATTTTTTTAATATGAAATTAAAAACTGCACAGTATTGAATTGAATAACCTTGAAGTACAGTACAATACCCAGGCTCAAAACACATGGAACATCAAAACAGGCAAAAACGTTTTTTTGTAAAAATCCCAAACTTTGAGGATTTTTCATTTGACTACTGCATTCAGAGTGTGTCATTATAACAGATTCATTGTTCTTAACTACTTCTACTAACATGCATCATATATATGTCATATACAACATTCCTGAGAGTGACCACAGCCCCATGCTTCTTAAGGTAGGTTGGTGGTTACAACAGGACATATTGTGGTTGCTAAAGGGAGGTGTAAAGTAAAATACTGTAGAATGAGTACAACATGTTACATCTCCCCTTTTCAGTTAAAATAAATTTAAGGACTCGGATGAGAAAAAAATATACTTTTACCTAACACTGCATAACCATAAAGTCAATTTCTAGCAAAGATTTGACAACTGGTTCTAGGTTACCAAATGACTATCGCTTCACTATCAGAAATAATTAAATTCCTTTGGTCACATTTCATAGTCACTGTGCCAACGTGGTTTTGTCTTTGCTCTAATACTTCTTCATAAATAAGTGTTCGTGGTTTGGTCCTCTGAAGAGGTTTGTTCATTGTCAGAATTAACTATATCACTGTCGTCATAACTAAATGTTTCACCAGTTTGAAGTAAATGTTTGCGGTTGCGTCTATACTGTACACCTTCACCTGTCTCTACATAGTATGATTTGGGCTGTTCAGCATTAGATTCAATAGTGACTGGTTTCCAACTTTTGTCAGTCTGTATATGTGAACATTATCTCCTGGTTGCAGTTCTGGTAATATCTTTGTCTGTCTGTCAAAATAGGGTTTTTTTTGTGTTTGTTTCTTCTCTACTAGTCTTTTGTGTACTGTCTCTGGCTTCAGTATTTTTGGCTCGAGTAAATGATCAGTTGTTGGAAGTAGGGTCTTTGTCCTTCGTCCAAACAGTCGTTGTACAGGTGGTTCGAGAATATTATCTCTTGGTGTATTCCTGTAGTCTAATAGCTAGGTATGGATCTTGTCCACTTTACTTTGCCTTCATTAGCAAAGCCTTTGCAATCTGCATCCCTTTTCTCTGCCATGCCATTTCTCCAAGTTCTCAAAAGGAAGTGGTAAGATATCAATACAGTGCCATTGTCATTGGACTGTTGTACAGGTGGGGTACAACCCTCAGTCCGACAAGTTTTCAGTCCGACAAGTTTTCAGTCCGAAAATGAAATACACGTTTTCAGTCCGAAAATAAAATACACGTTTTCAGTCCGAAAATAAAATACACGTTTTCAGTCCGAAAATGAAATACACATTTTCAGTTGAGGAATGAAAGGAGTTTTATTGCCATAATATCACCAATAAACTGTGAAAGCCTGAACTGATAGTAAAGAAATCGATTGAATCTTTCGTATAAAGTCTGACATCACCGGCCTCAGCAAAGACTTAGGACCCCTTAACAACTATCAGTTCTACAAACATATGTAATCCGTTCTTTGCTCCTTAATCCGCTTCCTGTATAGTCATGGGTTATTTGGTTCAAATTCCATTAATGCCATTTACACTTACCTAGCGTCATACTTTCATTGTGTTACACTTTGTACTTTTCATTCGACTGCCAAGTGTGTAGACGAAAGTCCCAGGGGGGCCGAAGATTCCAATATATTTTCTAAATATAATAAATATATATATTTATATATATATATATATATATATATATATATATATATATATATATATATATATATATATATATGAATTTATTTACTTATATATTTATTTATATTTATATTTATTTATATTTACACTTTCAATGAAAACTTGTAAATATTTGCACTTTGCTTTGCGGTTTAGGAAGAGGCGTATTTGCAAGTCAAAAGTTTGAAAAGGGAGACTTTCTGCTCGAGTACTGTGGGAAACTGCTCACAGGGGAAGAAGGAGATATACTAGAGCAAAACATTTCTACTGGATTCCGATTTTTCTTCAAATCCAAAGGACAGGAATTCTGGTGAGTAAAACAGTCATTGATTCCTGTAAATATATTGGTAGCTTGTTCAATAGCAAAGTGGTGGCAGGTTATACTGCTGCCTTTTTTCTGTTATTTTTTCTGGTAAGAATTTTTTTTATGTTGGCTTAATATGCTTTCGTCATTTTCACAGTATTGAATGCTTCAGAAGAACCAAGTATTGGACCAACATTTGGGCGCTTGGTGAACCATGGCTAAAAAGATGAATTGAACGTTAAGCTAACTGTAGTTGACATTGAAGGCACTCCTGCATTGTGTTTATTTGCACTTTGTGATATTCAAGAAGCGGAAGAGCTGCTATACAACTATGGAGTCAAACACCTACCATGGCTGCAGCAACAGTCTAAGGTGCGTAGTACCCACTCCTTCAATGTCATATACTGTACCAAGCAAAACTACAGTTTGAGTAGTTTTCTTAAATGAAAAGAGTTCAGTCTTGGGCAAAGTTATGGATGGATGTGAAAATTCTTATTTACACTTATCTGTTAAAGTTGGATGTATACAAACATGTTCAAGTTGTTATCTAGCTGTAATAAACATATTTAAAGGTAGTTTGTGTTGTTTTAATGTTGCACATAGAGTATATGTGCACAGCAAAGGTGCATCATCTGTATTTAAACAAACTTCCAAACAAGGAACTAATATCTATAGTCCCTCGAAGTGTGACATGATTATCTTAAATATTGCACTGAATGGCCCAATACCCTAACCATGAAATGTTTATGACAAGGGGGTTCTTCTCTCATTCGTAATTGCTGACATGTTGTATTAATTTTGGGGTTGCAAAAGATTGCTTTCTTTTAGCCTAGTACACAAAATCCTTGCCTTTTTCTTGATTGACTGTCCCAATCATGATGCCATGCGGCTCTTGGTCTGGCAATCATGTCGCTTAATGGTGTTAATTACTTTAATTAAGGTTTCCATCAATGCAGCCAAGAATAGAAAAGAAACAGAGAGTGACAAAGAATCAGGGAATGGAGATGAAACAATGGATGAAAGAGATCATGCAGATAATATTAAACCATTTCAGGTGAGTAACAAATGTTTTTCTACTGGAAATAGCAATCTTCAAAATACTGCTAACATAACATTGTAGTAAAAGCATCGTAGAGACAATTCATGCAAGGATCTGTAAATAGAAGTGTTAAGACTATCTTACAAGTGTACATACTTCTGCCTGTGTTTGTCTAGCAAACTTTATTTGGATGAAGACATTGTTGAGCATAGATTCCAATGTGTTGAAGTTTATTCATTAGCCTCCTATATTTTCAAGTATACACCTTCAATATGGTCCTTGGTTTGTAGACTGTGGACTTAAATATGACTGATTAATTCAGGATATCTGTGGTAGTTAGAAAACAAAAACCTTTAATGATGGTCTAGTGTTTGAGAGTGGATTCTAACCTCGCTGTTACATTGACTTTGTCAAATCATATCCACCTAAACGTACAGTGTTTACCTAATGACCCTTACTATGGTCCTGTGTTTGAGGGTGGATTCTAACCTGTCTGTTACAGTTATTTTTATATGACCACCTGAATGTACAGTGTATACTAATGACCCTTACTATGGTCCTGTGTTTGAGGGTGGATTCTAACCTGTCTGTTACAGTTACTTTTATATGGCTACTGAATGTACAGTGTATACCTAATTACCCTTACCATGGTCCTGTGTTTGAGGGTGGATTCTACAGTAACCTGTCTGTTACAGTTACTTTTATATGGCTACTGAATGTACAGTGTATACCTAATGACCCTTACCATGGTCCTGTGTTTGAGGGTGGATTCTAACCGTTACAGTTACTTTTACATGGCTACTGAATGTACAGTGTATACCTAATGACCCTTACTATGGTCCTGTGTTTGAGGGTGGATTCTAACCTGTCTGTTACAGTTACTTTTATATGGCTACTGAATGTACAGTGTATACCTAATGACCCTTACCATGGTCCTGTGTTTGAGAGTGGATTCTAACCTGTCTGTTACAGTTACTTTTTCATGGCTACTGAATGTATAGTGTAAACCTAATGACCCTTACTATGGTCCTGTGTTTGAGGGTGGATTCTAACTTGTCTGTTACAGTTACTTTTATATGACTACCTGAATGTACAGTGTATACCTAATGACCCTTACTATGGTCCTGTGTTTGAGGGTGGATTCTAACCTGTCTGTTACCGTTACTTTTATATGGCTACTGAATGTACAGTGTATACCTAATGGCCCTTACTATGGTCCTGTGTTTGAGGGTGGATTCTAACTTGTCTGTTACAGTTACTTTTATATGACCACCTGAATGTACAGTGTATACCTAATGACCCTTACTATGGTCCTGTGTTTGAGGGTGGATTCTAACCTGTCTGTTACAGTTACTTTTATATGACCACCTGAATGTACAGACTGTATACCTAATGACCCTTACTATGGTCCTGTGTTTGAGGGTGGATTCTAACCTGTCTGTTACAGTTACTTTTATATGGCTACTGAATGTACAGTGTATACCTAATGGCCCTTACTATGGTCCTGTGCTTGAGGGTGGATTCTAACCTGTCTGTTACAGTTACTTTTATATGACTACTGAATGTACAGTGTATACCTAATGACCCTTACCATGGTCCTGTGTTTGAGGGTGGAATCTAACCTGTCTGTTACAGTTACTTTTTCATGGCTACTGAATGTATAGTGTAAACCTAATGACCCTTACTATGGTCCTGTGTTTGAGGGTGGATTCTAACTTGTCTGTTACAGTTACTTTTATATGACTACCTGAATGTACAGTGTATACCTAATGACCCTTACTATGGTCCTGTGTTTGAGGGTGGATTCTAACCTGTCTGTTACAGTTACTTTTTCATGGCTACTGAATGTACAGTGTAAACCTAATGACCCTTACTATGGTCCTGTGTTTGAGGGTGGATTCTAACCTGTCTGTTACAGTTACTTTTATATGACCACCTGAATGTACAGTGTATACCTAATGACCCTTACTATGGTCCTGTGTTTGAGGGTGGATTCTAACCTGTCTGTTACAGTTACTTTTATATGACCACCTGAATGTACAGTGTATCCCTAATGACCCTTACCATGGTCCTGTGTTTGAGGGTGGATTCTAACCTGTCTGTTACAGTTACTTTTATATGGCTACTGAATGTACAGTGTATACCTAATTACCCTTACCATGGTCCTGTGTTTGAGGGTGGATTCTAACCTGTCTGTTACAGTTACTTTTTCATGGCTACTGAATGTACAGTGTATACCTAATGACCCTTACTATGGTCCTGTGTTTGAGGGTGGATTCTAACCTGTCTGTTACAGTTACTTTTTCATGGCTACTGAATGTATAGTGTAAACCTAATGACCCTTACTATGGTCCTGTGTTTGAGGGTGGATTCTAACTTGTCTGTTACAGTTACTTTTTCATGGCTACTGAATGTACAGTGTATACCTAATGACTATGGTCCTGTGTTTAAGGGTGGATTCTAACCTGTCTGTTACAGTTACTTTCATATGACCACCTGAATGTACAGTGTATACCTAATTACCCTTACCATGGTCCTGTGTTTAAGGGTGGATTCTAACCTGTCTGTTACAGTTACTTTTTCATGGCTACTGAATGAACAGTGTATACCTAATGACCCTTACTATGGTCCTGTGTTTGAGGGTGGATTCTAACCTGTCTGTTACATTTACGTTTTAAAATCATGGCCACCTGAGTGTAAAGTGTTTACCTAATTAGCATATACAGGTCTCTTGGATGAAGTTATGTTAAAATAACTGTTGGATGTTCTTTCCCTCAAGTCAGTGTTTTGTTAGAAATTGATTTAATGCAATTGATTTTTGTTCTTTATTAGAACCAACAGCGATGGGCTCATCAGTTAGAGCAGCTCCTAAACAAAGACTCTAGAGTTTGTTTCAAGTCAATTGGGCGACTTTCTTTCAGCAGGCAGTACAAAATTGCTGATGGTAGCAATGGCGCACAAATTTTCATTGGACTGGTAGATGAGCAATGGCCTGTAGCAATCAAAAGACTGAACCAGGGCACCCACTCTATGGAACAAACTGTGAATAAAGTGCTTAATGAGGGCATGCAAGGATCAAAGCATTTGTTAAGAAACACACTTTCGGAAGAAGATGATGACTTTCTCTATTTAGCTTCACCCCTTTGTGAATATAACTTAGAGGAAATAATTGAAAACAAGGGGAACCCATTAAGACCTCAGCTCACAGCAAACAAAAGAGCATCTCTAACTTATCAACTTATGCTCGGCATTGCAGAATTGCATCAACTGAACATTCTCCACCGGGACTTGAAACCAAGTAATGTTCTCTTAGGTAAGCAGTCACAGGGCTTGTTTGAGAGTCATTTCAGAATGTTGTATTTGTATTAGAGATTTCCATTCCATGGTGCTGGTCATTAACTTGTTTGCATCAAATTCAACACAACTTTTGCACAGCATTACAAAAACCAACAGCAGCAGAAGAGCCATGCATGATTGTAATTTTGGTCACAGGTCAATGAGAATTGCCCTCAATTTTAAGCATGCTAAAACTGTTAGTCCCAGTTTGCCTTCAAGTTATCACTCTCAGTATTGATTTATATTTTACAGTCAAATCTTTTGAATGATGTTATTCATTCCAAATTTTTGGTTAATACACATAGTGCTAGAAAAATTTGAAATTTTCATTTAAACATTAAGAATGATAACTTTTGTTTACATTACAATTTGCTATGTGAGTGTCATTCAGGGCTGCCCAACAGCCAACTAGTAAATTGAATATCAAAACAATCTGCTTGCTTGTAAACAGAGATAAAGATAAAGGTGTGATTACAGGATCACACAGGCAAAGAAATAGGCAATTCATATTCTTTCAGTTTGTTTACATCAAATGCATAATGGGAATTATATAAAGGAATACCTCCCAGTGGTTCTTTCTTATTCGCCAAAATAAGCAATATATATTATTTAAAGTCTCAGTGAGGAAAAGTACCACCGAGCAAATGTGGTAGAATTAAATTTGTAAATGTCCACAAACATTGTAGTGGTTTTAAAATCATGTAGAAGAAACTTTTAATTTAATAGCTTTACAGCTTCAATTAAAACAGAAAATCATATATAAAGGTATTATGTTATTTTATTAGTAATGTAAAAGTAACAATAGTCACCTTTCTGTGCAGAAATCAAATTGTCTTTTATGGATTTATTTGTCTATACTAATTGCACATTAATTGCTTTTGTTTATTCATAGATCACAATGAAAAGATACTTCTGGGAGATTTTTGTATTTCTAGACAATTTACCCATGGCACTACCCTTCTTACAAAAGCAATGGGAACTCTCTGCTCGACAAGTCCTGAAAACACCAGCAACAATCGTTGCCGATACAAGAAGTCATCTGATATCCAGGTGAGACATAACAACTATTTGCTTTGATTAACAGGATTGCTGCTGTATTTGAGCCACTGTCAAGCTACTTAAATATATCTTGGCAGCCAAAAAATTACTCACAAATTGATTTAAACTGTCTGTTTCAGCCAGCGTTTGTTTAATGAGGGAATAGTGAAGTATATACCACTTTATCCAGTCTGTTCTTTATGTCATTATGTTGGTTGCACTTACATACCACTTCCTTGAGATTAGACAGTTTATTTACATTATAAGTATATATATTTCATTTTCAAGATATCAAAATAAAATGTGATAGCTTTTGCAATGATCCTGCTATTGCTTTCATACAATTACTGTTAGGTCAATAATATATGAACAGTGAAGCCCTCTTTGAAGAGTTGACTATTATATATTTTGTCACAAAAAAATCAATAGAATGGACAAGCTCTTGATTTTGGGACAGTAGGATTTTCCCGTAGAGACAGAAAGTTTTCCTGGTAAAGAAAGATGACGAGAGAAAACAATACAAGTTCTTGTTTTACACTAAAGTACTTACAGTACATTTGTACAATGATTATAAGTCACAATTGAAAATTGGAAATGAGACAACTGTGGGTGATTTCACATTGTTTTGCCATGCACTCCATAAGTCATGGGATAACTTCATTTGCCATGACAGTAATACTTTTTGCGATGGAAGGTTTATTTAGCCCTGTTAGCTTATTTGCAAATTAAGAAGGGTCACTGTTCGGTGGACGGTCACCTCTGGTAATGTGATTGTGGAATCTATTATTCATATGCCTCATTCTTGAATATTGTTAACTCCATGTTATTTTCAAGACTACTTCTGATCAGTGATAAAGCATGGAATTGGGTAAGGAGTATAACGCTTCTCCACTTTACTCCTACTTAGTGTTACATAGATTACAAATAATCAATCTTAATAACTGTTATGAAAACACCTTGTCCAATCTACATAGAGCTAACTACTCATCCATGCAAAAACCTCTCTTTTCTTCTTAGATTATAAACACCATGTTATCAAATGACTCTTTTATGCTAAAATAAATTATTTGTATAATAAAACACTTCCCAAACAAATTTTCAATTGAAAATGTAATTGTGTTGCATTGTATTACCTCGACATGTGCTTGCCTTGCATTCTAATTACTATCTGATACACAGAGAATTTGGCCCAACATCCCAAAATATCATGATTGCACAGACTGTATAATGTACACTTAAAACTTTAACAGGTTTCTGTCCTTCAAAACCAATTGCATAACTATCCATGCGATCATAACCATAACATTTTGTAAAAGTTGAGTGCATGATACCTAAAACAACTGGTTTGCAGTGATTTTTTCCCCATAAGCAATGCAAAATATGTTAGTCACTGGATGGTGGAAATCTTTAAAATTGACTTCACTTCTCACTAACCTGTCTCCACACAACTACTGCACCACTATCTATTTAGTTATTTCTGTGAAGACAAATGCCACAAGCATCTCTACTGTACAGGAAACTGGCAGCAATCTGACAACATTATTATACAATATTTTTACTTTTTTTATGCCATAAATCATTAAACAGTCAATTTTCAAAATGATTTTCAGCGGTACGTTAGTTATGGATCCACTACTAAGGAGAGGGTCTTGAAAAAAAAAGGAAATCTTCAATCTCACTTTTTGAAATTGATTAACATACAATTTTAACATTACATTTGAAAGTTATGATCAATTTTAATTATTTTGTAAGTATTTTTCCTTCTTTCAGATGTTGGCATGCCTCATGTATTACATTTTGAGTGATGGACATGTCCCATTCGAAACCACAGTGCCTTACACTGATCAGCCAGAAGGTGTGGTGACAAACATGAAAAAGGGTCAATATAGCCTTAAACATCTTGGAACACATGACACTTTTCAGCCACTATTGGAAAACATGCTTAACAGGGATGAAAAACTGAGGCCCACTATTGAGGATTGCATAGCATTTTATGAGGGTAAGTTATTAGGCTAAAACTTCTATGCCTCAGCATTGACTGAGTAAAACCTTCAACACTGCTTGATTTAGGGTTGGTTAGGTGAAAGCAGATTAAGAAGCAATTCTTAAAAACTGGTATGTTTAAAGTATGAAAGTACGGTATAAATATGAATTCAAAACTGTCAAAGGTACGTATACCTCTCAGAAAGTGCTTTTCAGAGTTTTCATGTATTGTTTGTTTTGAATGTAAATATTGTTTTGGAGCTCACCTACATTTCTTGTTTCACAAGCTTTTAGTTCTTACAGAGCATACAGTAAGGCCACAAAAGTTGTGTCATTAAATAGATTGTTGGAACCAACCCACAAATATAGCATATATACTTACAAATATGTACCAAGAACACAGTCAAAGACAAGTAACAGTGCAGTAATGCTGGAGCAGTGCCATACAATTAAAACTGCACAATTCCCAATTGTTCTCAGCTTGGGATATTTGTAAATGCTTGTTATTACATTTCTATATCAATTAATTTGAAAGTCTTTATGAATTTTGCAAGTGACTATGCAGCTGGATTGTAGGATTCTACTGTCTTTGGAATTCATCAGTTGAATACTAATTAAGTTGAATGATCAAGAGGCATATATATATATATATAAATATATATAAATATATATAAATATATATATATATATATATATATATATATATATATATATATATATTGCAATTCAAGGACGAGTTTGATTAAAAGTTGAATTTACAAAATGTTTGCATATAAGCAGGCATGTATCTGTTTAATTGTTCACTGTTTTGGGGCATCAAATCTGCCAATATATGGCCTGTTTATATAAACCATTGGCCACTTCGGCTATGTCGAAAATCACTCTGATCTTTGTGTTGTTATCATATTCAATTATTTTTTCTTTTTTAGAAAATCATCTCAATCCTGATAGTTGCACCATACAATATTGTGCAGACACCAAAAATCAAAGTGATCCTTTGCCAGACCAAATGGATGCAGAGACTGTCCCTAGTGGATCTGCAGACACCAAAAATCAAAGTGATCCTTTGCCAGACCAGATGGATGCAGATACTGTCTCTAGTGGATCTGCAGACACCAAAAATCAAAGTGATCCTTTGCCAGACCAGATGGATGCAGAGACTGTCTTTAGTGGATCTGCAGACACCAAAAATCAAAGTGATCCTTTGCCAGACCAGATGGATTCAGATACTGTCCCTAGTGGATCTGCATGCACCAAAAATCAAAGTGATCCTTTGCCAGACCAAATGGATGCAGAGACTGTCCCTAGTGGATCTGCAGACACCAAAAATCAAAGTGATCCTTTGCCAGACCAGATGGATGCAGATACTGTCTTTAGTGGATCTGCAGACACCAAAAATCAAAGTGATCCTTTGCCAGACCAGATGGATGCAGAGACTGTCTTTAGTGGATCTGCAGACACCAAAAATCAAAGTGATCCTTTGCCAGACCAGATGGATGCAGAGACTGTCTTTAGTGGATCTGCAGACACCAAAAATCAAAGTGATCATTTGCCAGACCAGATGGATTCAGAGACTGTCCCTAGTGGATCTGCATGCACCAAAAATCAAAGTGATCCTTTGCCAGACCAAATGGATGCAGAGACTGTCCCTAGTGGATCTGCAGACACCAAAAATCAAAGTGATCCTTTGCCAGACCAGATGGATGCAGAGACTGTCCCTAGTGGATCTGCAGACACCAAAAATCAAAGTGATCCTTTGCCAGACCAGATGGATGCAGAGACTGTCTTTAGTGGATCTGCAGACACCAAAAATCAAAGTGATCCTTTGCCAGACCAGATGTATGCAGAGACTGTCCCTAGTGGATCTGCAGACACCAAAAATCAAAGTGATCCTTTGCCAGACCAAATGAATGCAGAGACTGTCCCTAGTGGATCTGCAGACACCAAAAATCAAAGTGATCCTTTGCCAGACCAGATGGATGCAGAGACTGTCTTTAGTGGATCTGCAGACACCAAAAATCAAAGTGATCCTTTGCCAGACCAAATGGATGCAGAGACTGTCCCTAGTGGATCTGCAGACACAAAAAATCTAAGTGATCCTTTGCCAGACCAGATGGATGCAGAGACTGTCCTAAGTGCATTCTCATTTGTGTCAAGTGGCTTAAAGCATCGGTTCCAGCAGGTGAGTGGTATTCTGTCCATTGACATGTGTGTTAACTTAAGAAACTTTCTGTTATCAAGAGCATATGTCAGGACACACTCACACAGCTGATAGCTATTTTTATGAAAAGGGAGATAAATATATCCTTCCTATTGCTGTACAGTTTTTTGTTTATGCGTGTGTTGGGGAATATTTTGTCAGAGTTTGGGTTATCAACAGCCATTTTTGACAACAACAGGCAGATTTAGGGATCTTTTCAAAACTTGAAGACAAGTGAAAACAACATACTGTAAACATTTTTGCTCTCCATACCAAACTTAACTTTGCTAATGCAATATGCATATAGGTTAGGCCTATTCATTCATTGCAGTGTGAGTTGTATTATTCGGTGCAGGCTGTCCATTATTGTGCCCTTATCTTTAATCTTAAGGACTTTTTGGTCAAAGACTTGTGATTATCCAGAATACTAATAGCTTTGGTTGAAATTCAGCTCACGCTGTGACAAAGGGTTTTTAATTGGACTCTTATTAGCTGCTCTAATTCATACTTGTCATTATGGTATGAGTTACTGTACCATTGGTGCTCTTGTGAACTCCTTCAAGAGGTTATTTGACATTTATGTGAACATTCTCTTTTGTGCATGCATGGATATGAATATTACTGACTTGTAAAGAAAGTTATTCACTATCTGTTATTTCTAGTGTTAGAATTTACATGATTGTGCTTCAGACTTTGAAAATTGATCAAAAGTAAGATCCTAAATATACTCTTCAATTAAGAGCATAAATGTGGTTTATATTCACATTTATAAGTGACAAATTATACTCACTTCATTTTTTTTTAACCTATCAGATTTTGCTATACAGAATCATATACAGAAGCTGGCAGACCTCCATGGTTGTAGATATACTGCAATGATAGAGAGTACCACAACCCATGTTATTCTCATTGCTGGTGAGTATTGTTGTAACTCTATTTTAATGTCTTCTTATTCTTTTATCAGTTAGTTAACTCGCTTCATGTTATTGGTAACTTCAAAATCTTTTAAGTAATCATTAACCAACAGCACATGTGAATAAAATGTCTAAACTCATGGATTTCAGTATTCTTACATATATCTTCATGTTTGAGTTTAATTGCTGGGTGTGATAAGGAGTTCTTTAATACCCTTAGAAGTGTGCACTTGTTGACATTGTCAAAATTCTGACCTCAGGCTGACCTTCTTGAATGTCATTCATAAACTTTATTAACTAGTGCAGGTTGTGTACATACATTTTATCAAGGACTGATTAGGTAATTTCACAAACAATAAAGGAAGCAAAATCACTTTGTGTTTTAAATCTTTTTTTGCAGAAAAGGGGAAATGTCCCAGAACTATGAAGTATATTACAGGCATTGCTGCTGGATTGTGGATAGTGAGCTACTCATGTAAGTTTAAATGAATTTGTCTGTCCATGTGACTATATATGTTTATAATATGTTCTTATCACCTGCACATATGCTTGATCAGTCCTTTTACCTGCAGTGTTGTACAAAGATTCTGTTTCTGATTTAGGACTATGCCCTATATAGTAGGACAAAAGTCATTCAGTATGTAGATGTTGGTCACTCAGTAAGGCAGTGTCAGGGCAGAAAAGGATAAAGAAGTCAAAACTGTAGAACATCAAAGGGTGACGATAGATTAAAGTTCAAGAGTGGCTTTGGCCTTTGGACAAAATGTTAACCAAAATAAGCAACACCCATCAGTTGCTTCAGTGATAGCAGAACTCATATAGAACTATCTTTAAAAAACTTTTTCAGTTACAACTTTTAAATATGGAATTGTTTCCAATTATATGTCTCTCTGCTAAGCACTTATAATCATCCTTGTTTGAAACAGGTCATTTTGTAAATGGAAGTTATATATGGTACAACACAGTAACTTGACATATTGAGAGTGATTAGACAGTTAAATGGAAGTTGCATTGGGCATACAGTTTCAAAACATTTGTGTGTTATTGGAATTTGAAATATACTGACTATATGTGTAGGTTTCACTCCTTTATGCTTGGAGCATGTGTGGTATGGCAGCAGCTAATGATGATATGTTAATGCGTGCAAATTAAGAAACAATTTTGTTCTGTCCACCTGTTTGCATTAGGGGTACTTCTTTGCATGCCACTCATTTGAATGAGTTTTTGAAATTTTGCTGAGCCATGTTGGTTCCTGAACTTCTTGTATTTTGAACAGGGGAAGTTTAAAGTGATAATGATCATAAATAGACAAATGTCTTTCAGCTCAGCAAATGTGCATATATTGAGAATGATCTCTTGCTATTACTTCATTGAATATATGTTGAAAGCAGTTGCTAATGGTAGATATTAAGCTTCCAATTTTATTTCTTTGCTGATGGTAGTTTTGCCAAATTTCTATAATAATTAAGAGGTACAGCACTTGAGATTTTAAGAAGTTCTGAAAATCAGCCATTAAAAATGTAATGTACTGTAGATAATGGTTCTTCATGTTTTGTCTATTCTCATCCCTTTGTAATATAGGGGTACAATCTTCCTTCAAAGCTGGCAGGCTTCTTGCAGAAGCAGACTTCGAAATCATTGGTGACTCTTTGGGTGTCCATTATGGCCCTATGAGGGCAAGGACCAGAAGAGAAGGAAAGCCTCTCTTATCCAAATACTCCATCTCCCTGCTTGGGGAATCAAGTAGCGGTCCTGAAGGTGATTTACATGAGAGTTGTTCATTTCTCATTACAAATTCTGTTTTGGGGGAAACCAATTTACTTTTACTTTTTGTATCATTGGGAAATCATTTTGTTAGTACATTGTAGGGAAAGAGGGCCAATTGTGAAGTTTAAAATGTCTAAGCATGTGAAATCATGTGGTGATTCATACTAGTAACATTTATATTTCTATCACATGTCTTTAGACCACTACAAAGGCGTCTGATGCAAATGACCATAATATATTTCTTACAAAAATATGCATATGGTTTCTGTGGCAAATTGGTTACACTGGATCAGAAACCCTTAAGACAATTACAAAAAGAAAATTCACATGTTTTAAATAGGCAGTTCTGATCCATTAGACCTCATTTGTGGTGACCCCTGGTCTATCTTTGGGTCTCTGCTTTTCAAAAGTTATGTTATTGATGTACTTATTTCTGAAAATTTCTCATTGGTTATGTTGAAGATGACACAAATTTATTTTTCACTGACAGTGATCTATGGCAGCAACCATGGTTAACAGAAAATAATATATATATATATATATATATATATATATATATATATATATATATATATATATATATATATATATATATATATAAAATTAAATAAAATTGTCCTGTGCTTGAGATTGGATACAAATATTTCCTGACTTTTTGAATATTCTCCTATTCTATAGTCATTGACTCCCATACATAGAGGATTTATGAATGTAATTTTGTCCTGTGTTTGGGGATGGTTAACTAATTTTATGACCTTTGATTTTTTATTTCTATTTTCCTATTTTATCATGGAAATAACTTTGAATAGGGGCCTATGATTTAGGATAGCCTTCAATTTTTCTGATGAAGTTTGTTTTGTTAAAGTCATTGCCCCCATAGAGGCCCTGTGCCTGTTACATTGTTCTGTTTTTGAGGATAGATTTAAATATTTACTGACCTTTTCTGTTATTACTGTTCTTCAGTGTCATCAAGAACATATCAATCAACAAGTGCCTGTGATTTAGGATGGCTTTTAGTCATCTTGCATTGTGAAGTTAACTGTAGTATAATCCTGGACTCTAATATAGGCCCTATGCCAGATAAAATTGTCCTGTGCTTGAGATTGGGTACAAATATTTCCTTTTTTTAATGTTCTCCTATTCTATAGTCATTCACTCCCATACATAGAGGATTTATGAATGTAATTTTGTCCTGTGTTTGAGGATGGTTAACTAATTTTATGACCTTTGATTTTTTTATTTCTATTTTCCTATTTTATCATGGAAATAACTTTGAATAGGGGCCTATGATTTAGGACTTTAATCTTCCTAATGATTGTTTTTTTGTGTTATAGTCATTGACACCCATACATAGGGGATTTATGCATGTAATATCGTCCTGTGTTTGAGGATGGTTAACTAATTTTATGACCTTTGATGTTTTATTTCTATTTTCCTATTTTATCATGGAAATACCTTTGAACCTAGGCCTATGATTTAGGATAACCTTCAATTTTTCTGATGAATTTGTTTTGTTAAAGTCATTGACAGCTCCCATAGAGGCCCTCTGCCTGTTACATTGTTCTGTTTTTGAGGATAGATTTAAATATTTCCTGACCTTTTCTGATATAGATGTTCTTCTATGTCATCAAGAACATACCAATTAACAAGTGCCTGTGATTTAGGATGGCTTTCAATCATCTTACACGGTGAAGTAAACTGTAGTATAATCCTGGACTCTAATATAGGCCCTATGCCAGATAAAATTGTCCTGTGCTTGAGATTGGATACAAATATTTCCTGACTTTTTGAATATTCTCCTATTCTATAGTCATTGACTCCCATACATAGAGGATTTATGCATGTAATTTTGTCCTGTGTTTGGGGATGGTTTGCTAATTTTATGACTGTTGATTTTTTATTTCTATTTTCCTATTTTATCATGGAAATACCTTTGAACCTAGGCCTATGATTTAGGATAGCCTTCAATTTTTCTGATGAAGTTTGTTTTGTTAAAGTCATTGACTCCCATAGAGGCCCTCTGCCTGTTACATTGTTCTGTTTTTTGAGGATAGCTTTAACTAATTCCTAACCTTTTCTGATATTATTGTTCTTCTATCATAGGCGTAGGGGACAGTATATTTCTTAAGCTCCTATTTAGTTACCATATTTATTATTTTAACACAGTACTCAGCTACCTCCAGAAAAACATGCATTGTTCAACGACACGTAGGCGGGATATTGTCCCTGTGTCGGGTAAGACTGCAATTTGTCTCACAGAAAAAATAAAATATAACAAAGAATATGATAAACCTGTACTTTTAGGCTTGTACGCATCCCCCCCTCCCCCGCCCCCATCTATGAAAAAAATGTGTCTGATATACACTCATGTCGGGAATGTCCAGGTATACAGTTGACTAGTTAAAAAATTTGATCGTGCAAAAAGCTAGTAGCCCAGATGAGCTGCGCTTGCGGTGGTGTTACACAGAAATATTTGGGCATCATGATGCTAAATAAAGAAAATCATGGCATTGTCGGGCATATATTTGAAAAAGATTCTGGCAAGCTATTGCAATATATATATATATATATATATATATATATATATATATATATATATATATATATATATATATATATATATATATATATATATATATATATATATATATATTATATATATTTACTTAGACTGTCCGGATTTTTCAGGACTTTTGCCAGAATTTGTCCTCTGTAAATTTGGGGGGGCAGTCTGCCCCCCCCCTGCCTTGTATGCCAGTGATCTAGTGCCTGTGATCTAGGATGGCTTAAATTTCTGTCATCTTGTATCGTGAAGTTTACTGTAGTATTATCCTGGACTCTAATATAGGCCCTATCCCAGATAAATTTCCTTCTATTTTTTAATGTTCTCCTGTTCTATCAGAACATTTGTACCTTTCAACAAAGGCCTGTGATTTTGGCAGCTTTCATACATTTTGGTGAAGTTTTTGTGTTATAGTCATTGACTCCCATACGTAGAGGATTTATGCATGTAACTTTATCCTGTGTTTGGGGATGACTTAAGTAATGTTATGACATTTGATTTTTTATTTATGTTCTCCTATTTTATCATGGAATCACCAATTAACAAGTGCCTGTGATTTAGGATGGCTTTCAATCATCTTGCATGGTGAAGTTTACTGTAGTATTATCCTGGACTCTTATATAGGCCCTATGTTAGATACAATTGTCCTGTGTTTAGGATGGATCTAAATATTTCCTGACTGTTTTAATGTTCTAGCTATTCTATCAAACACAGTTGTACCTTTCAATAGGGGCCTGTGATTTTGGATAGCTTTCAATCTTCATGATGAAATGTCTTGTGTTAAAGTCATTGACTTTTGTAAAGGCCCTATCCAGGGGCGGCGATCTGTTTCAAATATTGGGGGGGACATTTGCTTGGATGCAGGCGAATTACTATCAAAGCGGAGCGCCACCATTGGTTGGCGCGCAGCGTACAAGAAAATTTTTGGTTTTGATAGCCCCCCAGATCACTGGAAATGGCACTTCTCGGGCTTGAAAATGACCAACCAGATGTCCACTTTTGCCTGAGAACCAAGTTTTACCTAATAGATTTTTTTCTTCATTCATCATACCTTTTTTTCAAGATTGTCACCAGTCACACATCATGTTCGACCTCATTGCATCTCCTGTGGATCATTGCTTTTGTAGGTAATTCTACGTAACGCCCCTTAATACCCGTCAGCCCCACTTTTCAAGGTTTTAAGCCCATTATTTGTTCAGAATTTGAATAATAAATTCACTTCAAAACATACCCATAATGTTGCACAAAATTTAATCTATGGACAACCAATATAGAAAATCCCCCTCAACCCCTAACAGACCGGTCAGAATTGCACGAGTAGAGGGAAGTATGATGAAGAATGTTGTTCAAAGAATTTTCGAAAATTCAGACACAGTTAATTTATCGGTGTAAAAATATTGAAACCTCTTATAACGGCTACTATAAAACTTCGATATCATAGAAAATACCAAAAAAATATGCTCGAGGGGGAGGGCGGTCTCCACCCTTCACCCCCCCCCCCTCTCTTGGCTAAGCACCTGCGGTTAGAAATCTTGTAGGAAACAGGCCAAATGGAAACCCAGTGAACCCATATCGATGTGGATCATATGTGTGATTGTACGTACTTACACTCATGCACAAGATTCCAACCAAATTTCATTACGGATGCGGTCCGTCTAGCTATTCATTTCGAAAAAAAGTAAAAACTACTTTCGGTCATATATAGTAACAAATTGTGACACGGTTAAACAGGCGCCTTGTGAGGAATTTGCCAAGGGAGGGGCAAAGCTTGTACCCAGACTATCTAAGCGTAGCGCCACCATAAGTTGGCGCGAAGCGCAAAAGAAAATTTTGGCCGAAAATGCCTCCCAGATTGCTGGAAATGGCACTTCCCAGGCCTTTTAAGTTGCATCTAAGCATTTTCTATTTTGAAATTACTAGCGATATCATAAAAAAAATACAAAACATATGCTTAAAAAAAACTATGCCACCAAATATTGGGGGGGATATTAGATACTATATCCCCCCCAACAAAAATATTGGGGGGGACATGTCCCCCCCGTCCCCCCCATGATCGCCGCCCATGGCCCTATCGCTATTAACATGTTTCATGGATTTCCATATTTCTTGACATTTTCTCCATTTATGTTCTTCTAACTCTTTCATCAAGAGCATACCTTTCAACAAGGGCTTATGGTTAAAGTTGTCATTCAATCATTCTGTTGAAATCACCTGTAAAATCGTCATTGACTCCCATATTGGCTATATGCCTGTTACATTGTCCTGCATTTGAGAATGGATTACCATACTTTTTTTTACAACAACCTAGTTTAACAAGAATTCACTTTTGATTAAAGTATTTTGGGTATGGTTGCTTTCTATCTTCCTGGTGAAGTTTGCTGTAGTACTATCACAGACATTAATATAGGCATATGCCTGTTACATTGTCCTTTTTGTTGTTTATATACGTAAGTTATGCCTAATGAAGTTATCTTTAGTTAATGGCCATGGTCTCCTACTATATTAAATATAGTCCAAATGGTTATATGAGCTTAAGTATAGATTCAAATTGTCCTGCTGGAGTTTATAGTTCAGCCATGCATTAAATATTTATATTATACCCAACTTTATCAAGTATGCATGGACATGTGTGTGAGGATGGATATCTGTATTACCTTAATTTTTAGCAATGTCCTCCGACTTTATCAGGGATATACCTTTTAATAGCCCTGGGCTAGAGTATTTGTAATGGCATTACCTTCAGGCAAACAGGAACAATGAACCATATGGCCTCTATTCTTCAAGTATATATTCCATTTAAAATATAAATGGTTTTTATGTGAGGATTTAGCCCATTATGTTGCAAAAGAAGATGTTGTAAGTCCTTATATGTTTGAGAGTAAATCTTACAACATTTTCTTCTGCATGTATGAAAGTAGCGTCAACTGACATATTGGTAAAACAAAACAAATCAGCCCTCAAAAGAGTAAAATAAAGTGATATGAATTCATGTGCTCATGCTGCAGACAAGATGTAGTACTCGCCCCTAATTATTTTCTTACATGGTCTGAGGGTTAACATAAAAAAGCAGTAGAGGCAATTGTGGCGTGGCTATTATTATTATGTCGTTGCGAGAGTGATGACGCACTCTGTACGGACCAGGTGTACTGTGTTCCTGCCAGAATTTAGTAAAAGGTATACAGTGTGTTCCTGCCTACTTTTCCGTATTTAAAGTAGTGGTAATGAGTGTTCCCTCATGTGTCCACAGGGTAACTTGATGTTCCGAAAAATGTGTTATAGCCCAGGGTAACTTTGTGTTCTCACACGTTTCGCTGCCAACTGCAGAACCAGGAGTTATTTAAACAATGGTAGCATAAGTTATTGTATACTTATTGTCATAACATTTACTTCATAATCCAATTGATTTAATACCATCTTTCTTGTTGAAAGAGTTGCTTAATTTATTTTAAGTGGACTCTGATGAAATTCTCGCACATATAGGAATGAGGGAATATTAAGTTAACATACTGTATGAATGTAACACTATGTCAGTCGGATATGTTATAATAGCAAAATTTGTGTACACGCTAATATATCAGAACATTCTAACATTTTCTTAACTCTATTATTCCTCTTGCAGGGTTTTGCTTTATTTTATAAATAAATTAGAAAATCTACCACCGAGCCTTGTTGTCGTCATTTCCTGCCTTACATGACCTGTGTTTGAGAGTGGATTCTCATTACTGTTGAAGTTATTGTTTCCTAATGCATAATTGTTAAGCATGAACATCACACCCGGCATAAAAAAATGATCTAAGCCCTGGCTGCATTATTTAAATCTTGCTTGCATTAAAAAAAAAATCTGAGAAATACTTTATTTGACTGAACTTATCATGTGTCAGGGTTCTCGCCAGTTTTTTAGTCAAACCGGGTGGGCCCAAGTGCCAACGATTAAATTGTATGTTGTAGGTACCTGGTGTGGTGTCAAGTGACCCGCGTTATTGGAGGGTCCAGGGAAAGAAGCCCCCTGAAATTTAAGCGCATTTTTTTCAGACTAGCCATTTCCTTCATTTATTTACATGTTTTGTATTATTTTAATAAGTCAAACAGCAAGTTTTGCCCTAACCTGGATATATGCATGCACATTATTTGAGTTATTTTTGATGTCTTGGGTTTATTGGTACATGCACACTATGTCCTGACATTGCATGTGGTGCCTAATCATGTCCTGTGTTTTGGGGGATTGTGTCATTTTTTTTCAGACTAGCCATTTCCTTCATTTATTTACATGTTTTGTAGTATTTTAGTAAGTCAAACAGCAAGTTTTGCCCTAACCTGGGTAAATGCATGCACATTATTTGAGTTATTTTTGATGTCTTGGGTTTATTGGTACATGCACACTATGTCCTGACATTGCATGTGGTGCCTAATCATGTCCTGTGTTTTGGGGGATTGTGTCATTTTTTTTCAGACTAGCCATTTCCTTCATTTATTTACATGTTTTGCAGTATTTTAATAAGTCAAACAGCAAGTTTTGCCCTAACCTGGGTAAATGCATGCACATTATTTGAGTTATTTTTGATGTCTTGGGTTTATTGGTACGTTCACTCTATGTCCTGGCATTGCACGTGGTGCCTAATCATGTCCTGTGTTTTGGGGGATTGTGCATTTACAAACTAGCCATTTCTTTCATTTCTTTACATCTTTTATAGTATTTTATTTAGCTCAAAGGGTTATTTTGCCCTTAAATGGTAAATAGTATATTTTACAGACATGTCCCCACCCTACACACAAGTTTCCTACAGGTCCCGGGTTATGTGGAGAAAATGGGATGAAAAAGCATGTCCCGACTTTACTCATTGGGTGCGTATGTGTGTATGTATGTATGTATGTATGTATGTATGTATGTATGTATGTGTGTATGTATGTATGTATGTATGTATGTATGTATGTGTGTATGTGTGTATGTGTGTATGTGTGTATGTGTGTATGTGTGTATGTGTGTATGTGTGTATGTATGTATGTATGTATGTATGTATGTATGTATGTATGTATGTATGTATGTATGTATGTATGTATGTATGTATGTATGTATGTATGCACCATACCTTGAATGTCAGGACATGAAAAAAAAAACACACCTATAAGGTCAGGACATTTTGAAAAGTCAGGACAAAATTTGACGTCCCGACTTTTTTAACGGTGGAGGGTGTCCAAAGTGGGGTCCTTGTAGCTCCCAAGGCTTTTCAGCCATGTCCCGGGATTGAGGGTAATTTTCCAAATATGTGTTTCTGTGTCTTTTTCCCCATATATGTGTGTCTTTCAAAATTTCACTAAATTGATAACAGCGCCCTCATTTTAAAAGCGCCCTCATTTTAACAGCGCCCTCATTTTAATGGCTTATAGCCATTACTTTTGCTCATTAAGGTGAAAAATTGAATTTCTAAGAGCAATGACATCACAACTGATGGGTAAAAAGTATTCTTTGACAAGGGAATCAGGAATAGGGGTGGTCGAATTGGTAATGTCATTGTGAATAACTTCATTTCCAAATTTTACTGGTTGCACTTAGTGAAAGGAAAAATTCAATCATGATGACAAGGTATACTAGAATGCAGTAAAAGGATGGGCTGGACCACTGTGAGTCCCGGGAGAAACATTTAAGTGCTGTTTGGTCTTTCTTCCAAGTTGAAGCGTAAAAAATATAACCTAGATTTTTTTCATGCAGTGTTGCTCTGCTCTCTTCGGGAAGTGGTTGATTATTAAATCATTTGTTACGACCAACCAATTGAACTAATACTTAAACCTTTTTCAATTCGTCAGATTTAACGCTTATAGACCCAGAAACTGCATATACTGCGTGATATTAAGAGTTTTATCATATGCCATTAAACTGGCTGATTATTCTGAAGCACAACGGTACATGTCCTGTCTTTGCATGTGTATAAACACTTTCAGTACATGTCCCGTGTCTGTAGGTGAAATTACAAAAATTGTCTTTGGTTTGCAGGTATGTTTCCTCCTAGTGAGTGTTTCTAGTTTTCCCCTTATAATCTTAAAGTCAAGAAATCAAACAGAATAAGTTCTCTTCTTCATTGGAGGGGTATTGGGTAATTTAATTATTTCATAAAAAATGACCAGATCAAGCTGGAACTATATCGCGATTCGTGTCACCATAAGCGTAAGACGGTTCAGAGTCTGAGCCTTGAACAGTCATCAACCTGAAAACATATATCACATGTTATATAGGTTTGCCTCAAAGACGTTCAACTGGAATACTGTAAAATGAAAATTTTCTCTTTGGTCTCGCTCGCAGTTCATTATCATTCATATTGTGACAGACTTCATTACAAATTGCAACAGCTCAAGTTGTTAGAAATTGGGACAAGGCATATTCCAATCGCGACAAGAATTGTAACACATTTCGATAACATCTACTTTTGAAGACAGGCTACTTCATGTTGAAACTGAAAATGCAGCAGGTTGGAGATACAGCAAACTTTCAACTCAAGACTCTTGAGATATTGTATTTACAAGCTGTTTATGCCTTCACATTCAACTACGCAAGCAGATACCGAATGCGGACCCACAGGGTGCCGAACGGTCCGATCGAGTGCGTTTATTTTGTGCAGAGTTAAAAAAAAATACAGCTAAATTATACTGATTATTGAAAAATAATAGGTCATCGTATCGCCATTGAAGAGTGGGTTTTAAAACCTTTACTGAATGTGTTTCAGTACATGTCCCGTGTCTGTAGGTGAAATTACCAAAATTGTCTTTGGTTTGCAGGTATGTTTCCTCCTAGTGAGTGTTTCTAGTTTTCCCCTCATGGTCTTAAAGTCAAGAAATCAAACAGAATAAGTTCTCTTCTTCATTGGAGGTGTATTGGGTACTTTAAATATTTCAAAAAATATTTTCTGGAGGGGGGGGGGGGGGGGTTGGGGCTATTTATCACTCAAATGAAAAAAAAATCAATCATTCACTTCATTTCAACTGAGCATTTGGAATGAAGTGAACAATTAAACATTTTGCAGAAAAATGTTGAGTTGACGAGACAAGATAAATTGTCGATTTACATTTTGCAGAAAATGTTTCAATTGCTGTCTGAGAATGAAGGTAACAATTGAACAAAATGCAGCAAAATGTACAATTGACGAGATATGATAAGTTGTCAATTAAACATTTTGCCGAAAATTGTTCAATTGCTCAGTTAAAGCAACTGAGCAATCCAACATTTTTCTGATATTTGATAAGATTTTATCTTGTTATCTAAACAATTTACTGAAAAATGTCACCTTATGGGGCAAAGTTTTTCTTATGTTGATGGCACTTTTATGCTTCCGTAGATTAGCATTGCACGTTTTACTTGTATACTATAAAATATTAAACGTATATCCTGAACTTACTTGAAGCTAACGAACAAAGCAACCCATCCAATAGTAAAATCAATGCATAAATTATCCAAATTGAAGCTGGCAAACGTTGTACAGTAGTTCTATTAGGCATTATTATTTTTTCAAAATCATACGAAGTTTTGTATGGTGGAGTATAAGGATCGCGAGAAACAATTTCTCAATGTGACAAGGAAAACGTGGTAAATATGACTGATTATAGGTCAATTTTGACCGAAAATTTTAGGTCATTCACAAATTACAAGAATATATGTAAATTAGAGTGCACCAGTCGGAAACTAAGAGTGCGACAGTCGAAAATTTCGACTGTTGAACTAAAATTTTCCACATGTCCCGTGTCTGTAGGTCAAATTAATACCAAAATTGTCTTTGGTTTGCAGGTATGTTTCCTCCTAGTGAGTGTTTCTAGTTTTCCCCTCATGGTCTTAAAGTCAAGAAATCAAACAGAATAAGTTCTCTTCTTCATTGGAGGGGTATTGGGTAATTTAATTATTTCAAAAAAATGACCAGATCAAGCTGGAACTAGATCGCAATCCGTGTCACCATAAGCGTAAGACGGTTCAGAGTCTGAGCCTTGAACAGTCATCAACCTGAAAACATATATCACATGTTACATAGGTTTGCCTCAAAGACGTTCAACTGGAATATTGTAAAATGAAAATATTCTCTTTGGTCTATTTCGCAATTCATTATCATTCATATTGTGACAGACTTCATTACAAATTGCAACAGCTCAAGTTGTTACAAATTGGGACAAGTATATTCCAATTGCGACAAGAATTGTAACACATTTCGATAGTAACTACTTTTGAAGACACGCTACATCATGTTGATACTGAAAATGCAGCAGGTTGGAGGTACAGCCAACTTTCAACTCTTGAGATATTGTATTTACAAGCTGTTAATGTTTTCACATTCAACTACGCAAGCAGATACCAATTGCGGACCCACGGGGTGCCGAACGGTCCGATCGAGTGCGTATATATTTTGTGCAGAGTTAAAAAAAAATACAGCTAAATTATACTGATTATCGAAGATAATATTTAGGTCATCGAATCGCCATTGAAGAGTGGGTTTTAACCTTTATTGAATGTATTTTAGTACATGTCCCGTGTCTGTAGGTGAAATTACCAAAATTGTCTTTGGTTTGCAGGTATGTTCCCTCCTAGTGAGTGTTTCTAGTTTTCCCCTCATGGTCTTAAAGTCAAGAAATCAAACAGAATAAGTTCTCTTCTTCATTGGAGGGGTATTGGGTAATTTAATTATTTCAAAAAAAATGACCAGATCAAGCTGGAACTAGATCGCAATCCGTGTCACCATAAGCGTAAGACGGTTCAGAGTCTGAACCTTGAACAGTCATCAACCTGAAAACATATATCACATGTTATATAGGTTTGCCTCAAAGACGTTCAACTGGAATACTGTAAAATGAAAATATTCTCTTTGGTTTCGCTCGCAGTTTATTATCATTCATATTGTGACAGACTTCATTACAAATTGCAACAACTCAAGTTGTTACAAATTGGGACAAGTATATTCCAATTGCGACAAGAATTGTAACACATTTCGATAGTATCTAATTTTGAAGACAGGCTTCTTCATGTTGACACTGAAAATGCAGCAGGTTGGAGGTACAGCCAACTTTCAACTCTTGAGATATTGTATTTACAAGCTGTTAATGTTTTCACATTCAACTACGCAAGCAGATGCCAATTGCGGACACACGGGGTGCCGAGCGGTCCGATCGAGTGCGTATATATTTTGTGCAGAATTAAAAAAAAAATACAGCTAAATTGTAATGACTATCGAAAATAATATTTAGGTCATCGTATCGCCATTGAAGAGTGGATTTTAACCTTTATTGAATGTGTTTTAGTACATGTCCCGTGTCTGTAGGTGAAATTACCAAAATTGTCTTTGGTTTGCAGGTATGTTTCCTCCTAGTGAGTGTTTCCTACTTTCCCCTTATGGTCTTAAAGTCAAGAAATCAAACAGAATAAGTTCTCTTCTTCATTGGAGGTTTATTGGGTACTTTAAATATTTCAAAAAATATTTTTCTGGAGGGGGGGGGGGGGGGGGTTGGGGCTATTTATCACTCAAATGAAAAAAAAAAATCAATCATTCACTTCATTTCAACTGAGCATTTGGAATGAAGTGAACAATTAAACATTTTGCAGAAAAATGTTGAGTTGACGAGACAAGATAAATTGTCGATTAACATTTTGCAGAAAATGATTCAATTGCTGTCTGAAGTTCAAGACGTTCAACTGGAATACTGTTAAATGAAAATATTCTCTTTTGTTTCGCTCGCAGTTTATTATCATTCATATTGTGACAGACTTCAATAAAAATTGCAACAACTCAAGTTGTTACCAATTGGGACAAGTATATTCCAATTGCGACAAGAATTGTAACACATTTCGATAGTATCTAATTTTGAAGACAGGCTTCTTCATGTTGATACTGAAAATGCAGCAGGTTGGAGGTACAGCCAACTTTCAACTCTTGAGATATTGTATTCACAAGCTGTTAATGTTTTCACATTCAACTACGCAAGCAGATACCAATTGCGGACACACGGGGTGCCGAACGGTCCGATCGAGTGCGTATATATTTTGTGCAGAATTAAAAAAAAAATACAGCTAAATTGTAATGACTATCGAAAATAATATTTAGGTCATCGTATCGCCATTGAAGAGTGGATTTTAACCTTTATTGAATGTGTTTTAGTACATGTCCCGTGTCTGTAGGTGAAATTACCAAAATTGTCTTTGGTTTGCAGGTATGTTTCCTCCTAGTGAGTGTTTCCTACTTTCCATGGTAAAGTCAAGAAATCAAACAGAATAAGTTCTCTTCTTCATTGGAGGTTTATTGGGTACTTTAAATATTTCAAAAAATATTTTTCTGGAGGGGGGAGGGGGGGTTGGGGCTATTTATCACTCAAATGAAAAAAAAAAAATCAATCATTCACTTCATTTCAACTGAGCATTTGGAATGAAGTGAACAATTAAACATTTTGCAGAAAAATGTTGAGTTGACGAGACAAGATAATTGTCGATTAACATTTTGCAGAAAATGTTTCAATTGCTGTCTGAAGTTCAAGACGTTCAACTGGAATACTGTTAAATGAAAATATTCTCTTTGGTATCGCTCGCAGTTTATTATCATTCATATTGTGAAAGACTTCATTACAAATTGCAACAACTCAAGTTGTTACAAATTGGGACAAGTATATTCCAATTGCGACAAGAATTGTAACACATTTCGATAGTATCTAATTTTGAAGACAGGCTTCTTCATGTTGATACTGAAAATGCAGCAGGTTGGAGGTACAGCCAACTTTCAACTCTTGAGATATTGTATTTACAAGCTGTTAATGTTTTCACATTCAACTACGCAAGCAGATGCCAATTGCGGACACACGGGGTGCCGAGCGGTCCGATCGAGTGCGTATATATTTTGTGCAGAATTAAAAAAAAAATACAGCTAAATTGTAATGACTATCGAAAATAATATTTAGGTCATCGTATCGCCATTGAAGAGTGGATTTTAACCTTTATTGAATGTGTTTTAGTACATGTCCCGTGTCTGTAGGTGAAATTACCAAAATTGTCTTTGGTTTGCAGGTATGTTTCCTCCTAGTGAGTGTTTCTAGTTTTCCCCTCATGGTCTTAAAGTCAAGAAATCAAACAGAATAAGTTCTCTTCTTCATTGGAGGTGTATTGGGTACTTTAAATATTTCAAAAAATATTTTCTGGGGGGGGGGGGAGGGGTTGGGGCTATTTATCACTCAAATGAAAAAAAATCAATCATTCACTTCATTTCAACTGAGCATTTGGAATGAAGTGAACAATTAAACATTTTGCAGAAAAGAAGACAGGCTTCTTCATGTTGATACTGAAAATGCAGCAGGTTGGAGGTACAGCCAACTTTCAACTCTTGAGATATTGTATTTACAAGCTGTTAATGTTTTCACATTCAACTACGCAAGCAGATACCAATTGCGGACACACGGGGTGCCGAACGGTCCGATCGAGTGCGTATATATTTTGTGCAGAATTAAAAAAAAATACAGCTAAATTGTAATGATTATCGAACATAATATTTAGGTCATCGTATCGCCATTGAAGAGTGGATTTTAACCTTTATTGAATGTGTTTTAGTACATGTCCCGTGTCTGTAGGTGAAATTACAAATATTGTCTTTGGTTTGCAGGTATGTTTCCTCCTAGTGAGTGTTTCCTACTTTCCCCTTATGGTCTTAAAGTCAAGAAATCAAACAGAATAAGTTCTCTTCTTCATTGGAGGTTTATTGGGTACTTTAAATATTTCAAAAAATATTTTTCTGGAGGGGGGGGGGGGTTGGGGCTATTTATCACTCAAATGAAAAAAAAAAATCAATCATTCACTTCATTTCAACTGAGCATTTGGAATGAAGTGAACAATTAAACATTTTGCAGAAAAATGTTGAGTTGACGAGACAAGATAAATTGTCGATTAACATTTTGCAGAAAATGTTTCAATTGCTCAGACGGAATGAAGGTAACAATTGAACATATTGCAGCAAAATGTACAATTGACGAGATATGATAAGTTGTCAATTAAACATTTTGCCGAAAATTGTTCAATTGCTCAGTTAAAGCAACTGAGCAATCCAACATTTTTCTGATTTTTGATAAGATTTTATCTTGTTATCTAAACAATTTACTGAAAAATGTCATCTTATGGGGCAAAGTTCTTCTTATGTTGATGGCACTTTTATGCTTCCGTAGATTAGCATTGCACGTTTTACTTGTATACTATTAAATATTAAACGTATATCCTGAACTTACTTGAAGCTAACGAACATAGTCAACCCATCCAATAGTAAAATTAATGCATAAATTATCCAAATTGAAGCTGGCAAACGTTGTACAGTAGTTCTATTAGACATTATTATTTTTTCAAAATCATACGAAGTTTTGTATGGTGGAGTATAAGGATCGCGAGAAACAATTTCTCAATGTGACAAGGAAAACGTGGTAAATATGACTGATTATAGGTCAATTTTGACCGAAAATTTTAGGTCATTCACAAATTACAAGAATATATGTAAATTAGAGTGCGACAGTCGGAAAATAAGAGTGCGAAAGACGAAAATTTCGACTGTTGAACTAAAATTTTCCACATGTCCCGTGTCTGTAGGTCAAATTAATACCAAAATTGTCTTTGGTTTGCAGGTATGTTTCCTCCTAGTGAGTGTTTCTAGTTTTCCCCTCATGGTCTTAAAGTCAAGAAATCAAACAGAATAAGTTCTCTTCTTCATTGGAGGGGTATTGGGTAATTTAATTATTACAAAAAATGACCAGTTCAAGCTGGAACTAGATCGCGATCCGTGTCACCATAAGCGTAAGACGGTTCAGAGTATGAGCCTTGAACAGTCATCAACCTGAAAACATATATCACATGTAAATAGGTTTGCCTCAAAGACGTTCAACTGGAATACTGTAAAATGAAAATATTCTCTTTGGTATCGCTCGCAGTTTATTATCATTCATATTGTGAAAGACTTCATTACAAATTGCAACAACTCAAGTTGTTACCAATTGGGACAAGTATATTCCAATTGCGACAAGAATTGTAACACATTTCGATAGTATCTAATTTTGAAGACAGGCTACTTCATGTTGGAACTGAAAATGCAGCAAGTTGGAGGTACAGCCAACTTTCAACTCTTTAGATATTGTATTTACAAGCTGTTAATGTTTTCACATTCAACTACGCAAGCAGATACCAATTGCGGGACACACGGGGTGCCGAACGGTCCGATCGAGTGCGTATATATTTTGTGCAGAGTTAAAAAAAAATACAGCTAAATTATACTGATTATCGAAAATAATATTTAGGTCATCGAATCGCTATTTAAGAGTGGGTTTTAACCTTTATTGAATGTGTTTTAGTACATGTCCCGTGTCTGTAGGTGAAATTACCAAAATTGTCTTTGGTTTGCCGGTATGCTTCCTCCTAGTGAGTGTTTCCTACTTTCCCCTTATGGTCTTAAAGTCAAGAAATCAAACAGAATAAGTTCTCTTCTTCATTGGAGGTTTATTGGGTACTTTAAATATTTCAAAAAATATTTTCGGGGGGGGGGGGGGTGGGGCTATTTATCACTCAAATGAAAAAAAAAAATCAATCGTTCACTTCATTTCAACTGAGCATTTGGAATGAAGTGAACAATTAAACATTTTGCAGAAAAATGTTGAGTTGACGAGACAAGATAATTGTCGATTAACATTTTGCAGAAAATGTTTCAATTGCTCAGACGGAATGAAGGTAACAATTGAACATATTGCAGCAAAATGTACAATTGACGAGATATGATAAGTTGTCAATTAAACATTTTGCAGAAAATTGTTCAATTGCTCAGTTAAAGCAACTGAGCAATCCAACATTTTTCTGATTTTTGATAAGATTTTATCTTGTTATCTAAACAATTTACTGAAAAATGTCACCTTATGGGGCAAAGTTTTTCTTATTTTGATGGCACTTTTATGCTTCCGTAGATTAGCATTGCACGTTTTACTTGTATACTATTAAATATTAAACGTATATCCTGAACTTACTTGAAGCTAACGAACATGGTCAACCCATCCAATAGTAAAATTAATGCATAAACTATCCAAATTGAAGCTGGCGAACATTGTGCAGTAGTTCTATTAGGCATTATGATTTTTTTCAAAATCATACGTTTCTTGGTATTAATATTGATAGCAAACTCTCTTGGAATAACAATATTTCGTCAGTATGTAACACTGTAGCAAAAAATACTGGTATATTATCTAAACTGAAATATTTCCTCCCACAGCATGTCCTTAGAATGCTTTATCAAACACTAGTTCTGCCACACTTATCCTATTGTACAACTATTTGGTCTGGTACATACAATGTTAACATTGACCGCCTAAATATTCTCCAAAAGAGGGTTATACGTCACATTGCTAATGCCCCACCACTTGAACATACTAGTGGAATATTCAAGTCCCTAAATTTATTAAAACTCGGTGATATTATAACAGTCAAGGTTGCTGCCTTTGCTTACAAAGCATGGAATGGATTACTGCCAGTCATGCACTTTTAATGACTTTATTTGTAGTAACAGAGTCTTACATAACCATCACACAAGACAAGCCAACAACGCTCATTGCAATTTTTACCATAGTAACATAGGGAAATTCGGTCTTCATAACAGAGCAATACAAATCTGGAATGATCTATCAAAAAAATTGAAGTTCATAACTTCAAAACCCACATTCACCAGACATTTGAAAAGGGAATTTATTAACTCGTACTAGTAATATTTTATTACTATATTACTGTATAATATTATTACTGTATATTTAATCCTTACGTATATTCTGTATTATCAATATTTGTTCATATTTCTTTTCTTTTCTCCCAGGGAGTCTCCTACCTTGTTAAGTCTTTTATGACTTTTTAGGAGACTTCCTTTCCCTTTGTACACAATTGGTGATAAATAAATGAATGAATACGAAGTTTTGTATGATGGAGTATAAGGATCGCGAGAAACAATTTCTCAATGTGACAAGGAAAACGTGGTAAATATGACTGGACCGAAAATTTTAGGTCATTCACAAATTACAAGAATATATGTAAATTAGAGTGCGTCAGTCGGAAAATAAGAGTGCGACAATCGAAAATTTTGACTTTTGCACTAAAATTTTCCAAATATCGTCAGTTTTACCAGGATTGGGGGAGTGTGACCCCACACCGCCCCCTCTAGCGACGTCCCTGGTAGTACGGCGTGCACTGTGCATATGTCATGATGCACTCAGTTTAATATACATAGGGTTTGACCATAGGCGTACGGGACCATTTCGGTTTGTGGGGGAGCAGTGTTCCCTGTTAATAATTTTGGGCGATAGTGCAAAAAGCATGGTAGCCCAGATGAGCTACGCTTACGAGAAAATATTCGGGCATCATGATGCTAAATAAAGAAAATCATTAGGCTTATAAAGTTATATTAATATTAATGTCACAAAACAAATAACACAGAACGCTCTCCACGGAATTTTCGGGCAAAAATATGAAAAGATTCGGGCAAGCTACTACATATTTATATATATTTTTCTCCTCTTAGGCTGCCCGAATTTTTCAGGACTTTTGCCCGAATTTCTTGTCCTCTGGAAATTGGGGGGGCAGTCTGCCCCCTGCCCCCCCCCCGCCTCGTACGCCTATGGGCGTGACTTGTTCCTATACACAACGCGGTGTACCATACGTGTGCAGTTTGCATGTAGGTTATTTGTTTATACTGTATATATATTTGTATATAAAAGTTAAGTTTTATGCCGGCAAACACTTTACCTATCATCTCTTCGCTGTTGGTGAATATCACGTCTTAAACTACGATTTAAGAAACGGCTGGTTCAAACATCTCACTAATTCTTTCGGCGACTTTAATTCATATTCATTTAGCACAATAGCATTTCCTTGGTATAAACTCGTACAGGGATTATACGACGTGTCTACGCGGCGTCTACGCGGCAATTTGTTTGTCAACGAGTTTATACGGGGTTGTACTTTTTAATACGACTTTTTATACGATCATGTGCGCGTACACATATCCAGTAATTTACGCGAGCGGGACTGTAGACTATTTTTTTAGGAGTATTTATATAATTTCATTTCATTTATATTATTTATATCATATCATGAAGCTGCATGGTGATCGGCTGAAAATGAATGCCGTTATTAAATAGAATCCGAAACCGGTAATAAGTTTAATTCGTATGGACATTAAATCAGCAATTATTTCCAGTATGGCCTATACCATAGTCGGATGTGGCTGAATTGTTGTCGGAAGTGAAAATATGCAGAAATATATTCCCGCAATACAATTGGTCAAATATTTGTCAGCAATAAATCGAATATATGTATATATGTCTGCATTAAATTAAATATATGCTGACTATAAATCGACTATATGCTGACATTAAATCGAAAATATGCCAACATAAAATTAATTACAGGCTATGCCCTCTTAAAATTGATTTTATGCCAGCATTATAATTTGAATATATGCCAGCATTTATTTGAATATATGCCAGCATTAATTCGAATTCATGTCTACATGAAATCAAAGTTATGTAGATATAAAAATGTATTTGATTCAGAATTAATGTCAGTATTAAACCGAATTTATGTGAGCATTAAATCGAATATATGTCGGCATAAATTTCCTAATTTTGTCCACTGTGGCCAACCATATACGGTCTCTATGATCAGGGAACTGCTTCAAGTTATTAACAAATCCAGAAATCTCACTGTATCAAGGAACACACTTAATTAACAGCGCATAAATTTAAGTTAAGGGGGGAATGGGCAGATACAACCTTGAGCTGTTGCCAGCCTAGTGTTTATATCAGGGGCAAGCCCGGGACGCTCTAAAGTGTGTTAATTTATTAATAGATCGACATTCAGGTTAACTTGTACAGTACGAACAATGATTACATAGTTTCAAGCTGGATCTCTCCAAAGGCGGGAAAAAAGCTGGATCTGTTCAAAGTAGTGGTTATTGCTATATACTGACTGAGTCACTACTCACTGGGTTATGACGTTGACTGTCTGTGATTTCTTCATCATATCTGATTGTATGATCCCTGAGACAACCGCAAAGGCCTCTTTACTGAAAGTTTTCGGACCGGCCGATAACCAAATGAGGCAAAGTCTGGACGTTCGCAATCTGAAGCCAAATTATATTCGTATCTAACCGTTTTTCGATTTAATATTAGATTGTTGATCAAGAGGTAAGTTCCATTTGCCTTTTTTACTTTACCCCTTATGTGTAGCTACTCATTAGCTTAATAAATATATATATATACATATTATAAGCGTTGGTAAATATATCACCTAGGTCTAGGACGTCTCAGACTAAAAGACCTTTATACCTACGATCGACCGTTTCTTCATCATCATCCTAAAACTTACATAGCCTATTGTATTTAAAGCAACCAATCAATCTGATGTTAGAAAGTCTATAGTAAACTAATGTATAATCTCGACCACCACATGTGTTTAAAATGAAGAAATTCTAAATATCAAAATTTCCAAAATATTTCAGAAAAGATATCTTTACACACTGTGTTGTATTTGCCAGTGGCCTAACCACATCGGCTGTTACGGATTTCCAAGGTATAATTAGAAGACAACTAATTGTAATTGTTTGTTTCATGTTTTCTTAAGAAGCATTTGAGTAACATTTAAGTCTTTTTTAATAATTTTTGGTGCTTTAAATGTGGATTTTAAGGCTTAAGTTTGGCAATGACTAGCCATGGCGTGGCCAAGGGGGTCTTGACTCTTGTTAACTAAATACTACTAGTAGTAGTACTAATTACTATGTAGCTTTAAGTTAACTTAGGCTACGTGGGTACAGTTAGGGCATTACACGCCTAATCTTGCAGTCTCAAGGTTGATTTAGCAATGTGGTCACAGGGAAAGGCTGTGAATTACATACATGTATGATGTAGATGGAAGGAGGACCTCATGTTAGGGAGATAACTGACTATTGCAATAGAAAACCAGATAGCTGCACACTTATTGAAGAACACTATAGTCTATAGGTCAAATCAGGGCACAGTGGCTGGAATGAATTCATCTGAAATTGCAACAATAGTCAAGTAGCTAGGCTACACTTTATTTCTTGTGACTGCTGTGAGCAACTACCTTGAGTTTGTAAAATTAGATAGGATTGGATCTACAGCAGGTATTCAAAGTTAATGTAGTTCTTGCAATAGACCAGCCTCTTTCCAGTGAGACTTTGCCTCATTAACATAACAATGCATATCACATGAAATCACTCTATGTATACTTAAATGAGTTTCCTCATTGTTGTATTAAAATTCAAAGACTATAGTAATATAACATTGGGTATATTGTTATATGAATATTTAACATAATGAATCTTGAAAATGGGTTAAGCCTTTTTGTAATATGATTGATATGTTATGCTAAATATTAATTATGCATTGCTTTTCAGTCCTAATTATGAGAAGAAAGAGAGAAAAGCCGGAGGAAGTGGCACGGTCATATGTAAAAACAAAAAAAGACAGAGATGGCTTTCTCGTACAGCAAGTTCCCCTTAAAGGTAATGTCCTGCAATTATTTTTTGATATACTATTTATGTACATGACTGATTCAACTTAACTTGCAATTTACCTCTTTTGCACTGCTATTAATCCCACCTGCCCTAACCGTGATGTGGGCCTTAAGTGTTAATTAATGTGGAAGGTACAGTTCACACGGTTGATGAATTGTTGTGACACATTTCCTGCTCCAATTTGTTAAACAATGAAAGAGAAGGAGTCTTTAAACAAAGCCTATCTCTGAGATTGGATTAAGTTCTAATTCTAATGCAATTTACTGCAGCTAGAAAATTGACCCTGACACATCCTGAATAAAAAATTAAGAATATTTTTATTAATAATAATTCTAAGAAAAAGCCAAAGGCATAATTAGAGGATCTTTATGAAAATAGTCAAGCTTATAATCTACATGGTTCATTATCTTGGTAGGGGTGGGGGTGGGTTGGTCACACTATTAACCTGAAATTTGTGAAATTATTAGTGCTTGTACAGGTTCTCTGGAACCTTACCGACTGATAATTATCTATATCCAGAAGTGCTACCAGCTTGCTCCAGTCCTTTTTTTTCACAATTTCTTTTTTAGCTGATTCATGATCTTCAAGCACAAAGCTCTAGCATACTATATTTGACACTGATTGCACAAAAGATTTAGAAAAAAACATTAATAAAACCTTTTAATTTAATTATGTCTAAGTGCATTGGTATACCATAGAGTGACCTGAATCCAGGTCAACAAAATGTAATCTGTACTATCTACAACTTAACAAGCAATGGAGCCTCAAGCTATTTGTAGGTTCAGGTAACCATACCCTGCTATGGATTTACCTCCATGTATAAACCAACCCATTTAAAGGGAATTGTTAAGAGGCATACAGTTACCTAAAATTACCTTGATGTTTCAAAACACAGATATTGGATGTTTATAGCTTTAAACAAGGGATCAATTTGTAAGAATTAAGGAAATTAAATACAATTTATTTTAACTGTAAATCATATAACTAAAAGAACATGCATGAAGTAGCAAAGAGTGTATTTGAAGGTCCTTTAAATATAATCTCCAACTGGCCTTTACAGACAATAGATACAGTTACATTAAAAAGTAAAAAATCAGGAGCACCATTCAATTAGTCAATTTTCATTCATGCACACTAAGGATACTTGATCCTAAGCTGAGATGATCAGCTATTTACCATATCCCTCTTACACCCTCATCTGCCCTGATCTGAAGTTTCCCTGCATCGTCATGAATTATGGATATGTTCAACCAAATCCATTGCTATTTCAGGGAAGGTAAACCTTTGGAAACATTGACATTTTTGTTATAAAATAACCCAAACTGATCCCTGAATTTAACTTTCACTAGCCTGGTCAGTAACTTTTTGACCATAAACATAACTGCTTGAATTTGAGATTCAGCATATCAAATTGTCAAAGAAAACTGGAAATTTCCAATGCTATGGTTATTAGTCTGTTGCACAGATGACATAAATAGCAATGGCACAGTTTGCAACTTGGCTTACAGTACAATTATCATGTTGTCAGTATGGGTTAACAAACCATTTCAGGCAATTTAATCTAGTAATATAATTCTAATTGGTCTGGGTTGAAAGCGTGTTACACTCCGTTGAATCCCCTGATTATTTCAGGGTGTGGATAAGATTTTTTTTTTTAGGTTACTTGGTTTAAGTGTCACTAATAGGTGACGTGTATTCACATAAATTGCATACCAGCAGTTACCACATACTAAGTACTATTACATTGCAACATTGGAAACCTGTTTTAGATATAATGCAATCTTGATTTCATTGACATTGGTTGTTGAAAATTCTTCAATTAAATTTTAATTTGCTGTCATTAACTAAACTTTTTAACAAGGATTAAATAAAGTAACATGTTAAAGCTTGGTGATCATGTGTACAGCAGACCCACAGCTAAACTGTGCAACCAACCTCCGAAGCCAAATGTGCTTGTTGCTTATGACATACTAAGTGTCCACTAATATTTGACAGTGAAATACTACAGTTCCCAATACACTTAAGATTGGAATCCATCACCATCCCGAGCCAATGGAATTGAATGAACCACACAATAGTTTCACTACTGCCAATTCTTCACAGATAAAGAAGAATACACATCTTTTATCACTAAATTTTCAATCATCTTACTATTGTTTCAAATGTAATGTAGCAGAGTGTGATTTACTCTACATATGCCTGCACTCCAAAACCTACAATCTACTTCACCATGTAGCATGTAGACTCCAGCCCTTCATACATTCTTAGCTAAATTGCAGTCAAGGCCAAAGTACTCTGAGTATGGAATAACCTGAATGCTATGTCCCAGTACAGTATCTTGGTACAGTATTGAGGTTCAGCTAATGTTATACAACTCTCCTTGAGCACGCTACTGCTTAGCTACATAAAGAGAAAAATGGGAATTTTAATACCGACACCCCTTCCCTCTCCCTTTCTCCTCCAATATTATTAATATTGATTAAATGGTGTGTTGTGAAGCACATGTTATGTCACAAACAATTTTAAGTTTGCCTAATTTGGTTGAGAATGGTGGCATTCACTGATTTGCTGATGCCACATGTCCAACCATGCACACCCATGCTCCTGGACACATTCAGATTTAAACAAGGCAACATTTACAATGAACACTCTGTATGTGCATGGATACAATGTCACATACTGTATGTGACCAAACAATGCCGGACAAGTGACTGGTTTAAGTTAAAGGCAGTCTGTATCTATATGACTATATGTCCCAAATTATAGCATGATATAAATATAGGAGTTTTAAAATAAAAATACATTCCTGGGGTGTTTACTCTCTAAATTGTTCTCTGACATCCTAAGTGAATGTACATGATGGGTGTATGTCTCATTGAGGTAATTAATTCCCTCCAGCCTCCAGGGTGTTAATAAAAATATTTTAAGAATTGTTACCAAAGGTAACCATATTTGAAATCTGACATATTTGGGGCCAATACAGCATATCATTATATGCAACATGCAACTAGCAGATTTTAAGAGGAGCGTTGAACTTTTTACATGGAATGTGCTTTATGAAAGATACATATTAGGTTATAGGTTTCTTCAATCCTGTGAGTTACTTAGATATAATGCAATTGTTTTTATTACAAAATGACATGATCAGCTTTATTTCAAGTAAAACAAGTGACTGACCTTTGTGTGACCTCAGTAAGCATCGTAATGTTCTAATGACAGCTCAAGTATACTATTTCAAAGGGCCTTCAAGAGTGTATGTTAGTACTAACAGCTATCTAAGGTTTTCTATCGAAGCTAAATGTAGCTATTTAGTGATGGGTCATTCCATATCAAATCACCAAATTTTGGGGTATGTTGTAGTTCGACATCTTTGAAAAATTCCCAAACTTTTTGTATGATTGAACCACCATGAAACAAGCATATTCTGAAAATTTCAGTTGCATTTCTTTACAATTGGCTGATTTATCACACTTTTAAATTCTGCAATTTGTTGCCACCATGGCATTTTGACATTTTCTTGACTTTTGAGGTCTCATTTCTCAGCATTTAAACATTCTACTACCTTTCTATTACAGAAGCCTATAGAGTCTATCCCATAGAACAGGAAAATAAAAAAATAGGCTACAAAAATATTGTCTTGTTGAGTTAGGTCAACTTAAAAGTGTCAAAATATTCGATTTTTGTACTTTTCACTAAAAAATGTGCCATTTTTAGTGATGAATTGCTCCTAAACCATTGCTTCAGGGTACTTAATTCTTTCAGATGTTATTATTTCTAGTATAAACATTACAAAATAATGATAACAATGCTTTCCTATAATATGTTTGCAAGTTGTGCAACTCTTAAGTTGCTATTTCATGATGCGATTCAGCATGAGGTAGGGGTTTTGATGCTAATTTTTTACCAAAGTAACCATGTTAGAGCTGTCACGGTTTTATACTTTAATTATTAGTATAAAGTTCTTACACCTTAACAAATTTCAGGGTTCTAGCTGTTCTCAATATTAATTTATGAAGTTGTTAAGTTGCTCAGATGTACAAAAGAGGTCGTATTTGACGGCCAATAACTCAAAACGTGTCAAATTAAAAAAATCTGATAATTTTTTCTGGAAGAGATATAGTACCACCCTGTTTGTACAAAAAATTTCAGAAGGGTGTTTTGCCTTATTTTGAAATGAAAAATCCTCAAAGTTTGGGATTTCAACCAGTACATACATATGTCTGTACAATGTGTACAGTACATACACTTTACTGGATGTATATGTACGGAGTGCCATGAGAGCCAGAAGACTATGTTTAAACCTAACACTAATATACACACTGCACATATACACCCAGTACAATGTATGTACTGTACACACTGTACATAGATGTATGTACTAGCTGAAATTCATTTTATAGTAAAGTCTTCTAATTTAACCATTTGAATATGTACAGTGTGTATATTAGTGTTAGGTTTAAACATAGTCTTCTGGCATTCATGGCACTCCGTACATACACCCAGTGCAGTGTATGTACTGTACACACTGTACATACATGTATGTACTGGTTGAAATTCATTTTTTAAGTCTTCTAATTAAATGAATTCAACCAGGAGCAGACAAGTACATTGCAAATAGTATTTTTTTAATATGAAATTAAAAACTGCACAGTATTGAATTGAATAACCTTGAAGTACAGTACAATACCCAGGCTCAAAACACATGGAACATCAAAACAGGCAAAAACGTTTTTTTGTAAAAATCCCAAACTTTGAGGATTTTTCATTTGACTACTGCATTCAGAGTGTGTCATTATAACAGATTCATTGTTCTTAACTACTTCTACTAACATGCATCATATATATGTCATATACAACATTCCTGAGAGTGACCACAGCCCCATGCTTCTTAAGGTAGGTTGGTGGTTACAACAGGACATATTGTGGTTGCTAAAGGGAGGTGTAAAGTAAAATACTGTAGAATGAGTACAACATGTTACATCTCCCCTTTTCAGTTAAAATAAATTTAAGGACTCGGATGAGAAAAAAATATACTTTTACCTAACACTGCATAACCATAAAGTCAATTTCTAGCAAAGATTTGACAACTGGTTCTAGGTTACCAAATGACTATCGCTTCACTATCAGAAATAATTAAATTCCTTTGGTCACATTTCATAGTCACTGTGCCAACGTGGTTTTGTCTTTGCTCTAATACTTCTTCATAAATAAGTGTTCGTGGTTTGGTCCTCTGAAGAGGTTTGTTCATTGTCAGAATTAACTATATCACTGTCGTCATAACTAAATGTTTCACCAGTTTGAAGTAAATGTTTGCGGTTGCGTCTATACTGTACACCTTCACCTGTCTCTACATAGTATGATTTGGGCTGTTCAGCATTAGATTCAATAGTGACTGGTTTCCAACTTTTGTCAGTCTGTATATGTGAACATTATCTCCTGGTTGCAGTTCTGGTAATATCTTTGTCTGTCTGTCAAAATAGGGTTTTTTTTGTGTTTGTTTCTTCTCTACTAGTCTTTTGTGTACTGTCTCTGGCTTCAGTATTTTTGGCTCGAGTAAATGATCAGTTGTTGGAAGTAGGGTCTTTGTCCTTCGTCCAAACAGTCGTTGTACAGGTGGTTCGAGAATATTATCTCTTGGTGTATTCCTGTAGTCTAATAGCTAGGTATGGATCTTGTCCACTTTACTTTGCCTTCATTAGCAAAGCCTTTGCAATCTGCATCCCTTTTCTCTGCCATGCCATTTCTCCAAGTTCTCAAAAGGAAGTGGTAAGATATCAATACAGTGCCATTGTCATTGGACTGTTGTACAGGTGGGGTACAACCCTCAGTCCGACAAGTTTTCAGTCCGACAAGTTTTCAGTCCGAAAATGAAATACACGTTTTCAGTCCGAAAATAAAATACACGTTTTCAGTCCGAAAATAAAATACACGTTTTCAGTCCGAAAATGAAATACACATTTTCAGTTGAGGAATGAAAGGAGTTTTATTGCCATAATATCACCAATAAACTGTGAAAGCCTGAACTGATAGTAAAGAAATCGATTGAATCTTTCGTATAAAGTCTGACATCACCGGCCTCAGCAAAGACTTAGGACCCCTTAACAACTATCAGTTCTACAAACATATGTAATCCGTTCTTTGCTCCTTAATCCGCTTCCTGTATAGTCATGGGTTATTTGGTTCAAATTCCATTAATGCCATTTACACTTACCTAGCGTCATACTTTCATTGTGTTACACTTTGTACTTTTCATTCGACTGCCAAGTGTGTAGACGAAAGTCCCAGGGGGGCCGAAGATTCCAATATATTTTCTAAATATAATAAATATATATATTATATATATATATATATATATATATATATATATATATATATATATATATATATATATATATATATGAATTTATTTACTTATATATTTATTTATATTTATATTTATTTATATTTACACTTTCAATGAAAACTTGTAAATATTTGCACTTTGCTTTGCGGTTTAGGAAGAGGCGTATTTGCAAGTCAAAAGTTTGAAAAGGGAGACTTTCTGCTCGAGTACTGTGGGAAACTGCTCACAGGGGAAGAAGGAGATATACTAGAGCAAAACATTTCTACTGGATTCCGATTTTTCTTCAAATCCAAAGGACAGGAATTCTGGTGAGTAAAACAGTCATTGATTCCTGTAAATATATTGGTAGCTTGTTCAATAGCAAAGTGGTGGCAGGTTATACTGCTGCCTTTTTTCTGTTATTTTTTCTGGTAAGAATTTTTTTTATGTTGGCTTAATATGCTTTCGTCATTTTCACAGTATTGAATGCTTCAGAAGAACCAAGTATTGGACCAACATTTGGGCGCTTGGTGAACCATGGCTAAAAAGATGAATTGAACGTTAAGCTAACTGTAGTTGACATTGAAGGCACTCCTGCATTGTGTTTATTTGCACTTTGTGATATTCAAGAAGCGGAAGAGCTGCTATACAACTATGGAGTCAAACACCTACCATGGCTGCAGCAACAGTCTAAGGTGCGTAGTACCCACTCCTTCAATGTCATATACTGTACCAAGCAAAACTACAGTTTGAGTAGTTTTCTTAAATGAAAAGAGTTCAGTCTTGGGCAAAGTTATGGATGGATGTGAAAATTCTTATTTACACTTATCTGTTAAAGTTGGATGTATACAAACATGTTCAAGTTGTTATCTAGCTGTAATAAACATATTTAAAGGTAGTTTGTGTTGTTTTAATGTTGCACATAGAGTATATGTGCACAGCAAAGGTGCATCATCTGTATTTAAACAAACTTCCAAACAAGGAACTAATATCTATAGTCCCTCGAAGTGTGACATGATTATCTTAAATATTGCACTGAATGGCCCAATACCCTAACCATGAAATGTTTATGACAAGGGGGTTCTTCTCTCATTCGTAATTGCTGACATGTTGTATTAATTTTGGGGTTGCAAAAGATTGCTTTCTTTTAGCCTAGTACACAAAATCCTTGCCTTTTTCTTGATTGACTGTCCCAATCATGATGCCATGCGGCTCTTGGTCTGGCAATCATGTCGCTTAATGGTGTTAATTACTTTAATTAAGGTTTCCATCAATGCAGCCAAGAATAGAAAAGAAACAGAGAGTGACAAAGAATCAGGGAATGGAGATGAAACAATGGATGAAAGAGATCATGCAGATAATATTAAACCATTTCAGGTGAGTAACAAATGTTTTTCTACTGGAAATAGCAATCTTCAAAATACTGCTAACATAACATTGTAGTAAAAGCATCGTAGAGACAATTCATGCAAGGATCTGTAAATAGAAGTGTTAAGACTATCTTACAAGTGTACATACTTCTGCCTGTGTTTGTCTAGCAAACTTTATTTGGATGAAGACATTGTTGAGCATAGATTCCAATGTGTTGAAGTTTATTCATTAGCCTCCTATATTTTCAAGTATACACCTTCAATATGGTCCTTGGTTTGTAGACTGTGGACTTAAATATGACTGATTAATTCAGGATATCTGTGGTAGTTAGAAAACAAAAACCTTTAATGATGGTCTAGTGTTTGAGAGTGGATTCTAACCTCGCTGTTACATTGACTTTGTCAAATCATATCCACCTAAACGTACAGTGTTTACCTAATGACCCTTACTATGGTCCTGTGTTTGAGGGTGGATTCTAACCTGTCTGTTACAGTTATTTTTATATGACCACCTGAATGTACAGTGTATACTAATGACCCTTACTATGGTCCTGTGTTTGAGGGTGGATTCTAACCTGTCTGTTACAGTTACTTTTATATGGCTACTGAATGTACAGTGTATACCTAATTACCCTTACCATGGTCCTGTGTTTGAGGGTGGATTCTACAGTAACCTGTCTGTTACAGTTACTTTTATATGGCTACTGAATGTACAGTGTATACCTAATGACCCTTACCATGGTCCTGTGTTTGAGGGTGGATTCTAACCGTTACAGTTACTTTTACATGGCTACTGAATGTACAGTGTATACCTAATGACCCTTACTATGGTCCTGTGTTTGAGGGTGGATTCTAACCTGTCTGTTACAGTTACTTTTATATGGCTACTGAATGTACAGTGTATACCTAATGACCCTTACCATGGTCCTGTGTTTGAGAGTGGATTCTAACCTGTCTGTTACAGTTACTTTTTCATGGCTACTGAATGTATAGTGTAAACCTAATGACCCTTACTATGGTCCTGTGTTTGAGGGTGGATTCTAACTTGTCTGTTACAGTTACTTTTATATGACTACCTGAATGTACAGTGTATACCTAATGACCCTTACTATGGTCCTGTGTTTGAGGGTGGATTCTAACCTGTCTGTTACCGTTACTTTTATATGGCTACTGAATGTACAGTGTATACCTAATGGCCCTTACTATGGTCCTGTGTTTGAGGGTGGATTCTAACTTGTCTGTTACAGTTACTTTTATATGACCACCTGAATGTACAGTGTATACCTAATGACCCTTACTATGGTCCTGTGTTTGAGGGTGGATTCTAACCTGTCTGTTACAGTTACTTTTATATGACCACCTGAATGTACAGACTGTATACCTAATGACCCTTACTATGGTCCTGTGTTTGAGGGTGGATTCTAACCTGTCTGTTACAGTTACTTTTATATGGCTACTGAATGTACAGTGTATACCTAATGGCCCTTACTATGGTCCTGTGCTTGAGGGTGGATTCTAACCTGTCTGTTACAGTTACTTTTATATGACTACTGAATGTACAGTGTATACCTAATGACCCTTACCATGGTCCTGTGTTTGAGGGTGGAATCTAACCTGTCTGTTACAGTTACTTTTTCATGGCTACTGAATGTATAGTGTAAACCTAATGACCCTTACTATGGTCCTGTGTTTGAGGGTGGATTCTAACTTGTCTGTTACAGTTACTTTTATATGACTACCTGAATGTACAGTGTATACCTAATGACCCTTACTATGGTCCTGTGTTTGAGGGTGGATTCTAACCTGTCTGTTACAGTTACTTTTTCATGGCTACTGAATGTACAGTGTAAACCTAATGACCCTTACTATGGTCCTGTGTTTGAGGGTGGATTCTAACCTGTCTGTTACAGTTACTTTTATATGACCACCTGAATGTACAGTGTATACCTAATGACCCTTACTATGGTCCTGTGTTTGAGGGTGGATTCTAACCTGTCTGTTACAGTTACTTTTATATGACCACCTGAATGTACAGTGTATCCCTAATGACCCTTACCATGGTCCTGTGTTTGAGGGTGGATTCTAACCTGTCTGTTACAGTTACTTTTATATGGCTACTGAATGTACAGTGTATACCTAATTACCCTTACCATGGTCCTGTGTTTGAGGGTGGATTCTAACCTGTCTGTTACAGTTACTTTTTCATGGCTACTGAATGTACAGTGTATACCTAATGACCCTTACTATGGTCCTGTGTTTGAGGGTGGATTCTAACCTGTCTGTTACAGTTACTTTTTCATGGCTACTGAATGTATAGTGTAAACCTAATGACCCTTACTATGGTCCTGTGTTTGAGGGTGGATTCTAACTTGTCTGTTACAGTTACTTTTTCATGGCTACTGAATGTACAGTGTATACCTAATGACTATGGTCCTGTGTTTAAGGGTGGATTCTAACCTGTCTGTTACAGTTACTTTCATATGACCACCTGAATGTACAGTGTATACCTAATTACCCTTACCATGGTCCTGTGTTTAAGGGTGGATTCTAACCTGTCTGTTACAGTTACTTTTTCATGGCTACTGAATGAACAGTGTATACCTAATGACCCTTACTATGGTCCTGTGTTTGAGGGTGGATTCTAACCTGTCTGTTACATTTACGTTTTAAAATCATGGCCACCTGAGTGTAAAGTGTTTACCTAATTAGCATATACAGGTCTCTTGGATGAAGTTATGTTAAAATAACTGTTGGATGTTCTTTCCCTCAAGTCAGTGTTTTGTTAGAAATTGATTTAATGCAATTGATTTTTGTTCTTTATTAGAACCAACAGCGATGGGCTCATCAGTTAGAGCAGCTCCTAAACAAAGACTCTAGAGTTTGTTTCAAGTCAATTGGGCGACTTTCTTTCAGCAGGCAGTACAAAATTGCTGATGGTAGCAATGGCGCACAAATTTTCATTGGACTGGTAGATGAGCAATGGCCTGTAGCAATCAAAAGACTGAACCAGGGCACCCACTCTATGGAACAAACTGTGAATAAAGTGCTTAATGAGGGCATGCAAGGATCAAAGCATTTGTTAAGAAACACACTTTCGGAAGAAGATGATGACTTTCTCTATTTAGCTTCACCCCTTTGTGAATATAACTTAGAGGAAATAATTGAAAACAAGGGGAACCCATTAAGACCTCAGCTCACAGCAAACAAAAGAGCATCTCTAACTTATCAACTTATGCTCGGCATTGCAGAATTGCATCAACTGAACATTCTCCACCGGGACTTGAAACCAAGTAATGTTCTCTTAGGTAAGCAGTCACAGGGCTTGTTTGAGAGTCATTTCAGAATGTTGTATTTGTATTAGAGATTTCCATTCCATGGTGCTGGTCATTAACTTGTTTGCATCAAATTCAACACAACTTTTGCACAGCATTACAAAAACCAACAGCAGCAGAAGAGCCATGCATGATTGTAATTTTGGTCACAGGTCAATGAGAATTGCCCTCAATTTTAAGCATGCTAAAACTGTTAGTCCCAGTTTGCCTTCAAGTTATCACTCTCAGTATTGATTTATATTTTACAGTCAAATCTTTTGAATGATGTTATTCATTCCAAATTTTTGGTTAATACACATAGTGCTAGAAAAATTTGAAATTTTCATTTAAACATTAAGAATGATAACTTTTGTTTACATTACAATTTGCTATGTGAGTGTCATTCAGGGCTGCCCAACAGCCAACTAGTAAATTGAATATCAAAACAATCTGCTTGCTTGTAAACAGAGATAAAGATAAAGGTGTGATTACAGGATCACACAGGCAAAGAAATAGGCAATTCATATTCTTTCAGTTTGTTTACATCAAATGCATAATGGGAATTATATAAAGGAATACCTCCCAGTGGTTCTTTCTTATTCGCCAAAATAAGCAATATATATTATTTAAAGTCTCAGTGAGGAAAAGTACCACCGAGCAAATGTGGTAGAATTAAATTTGTAAATGTCCACAAACATTGTAGTGGTTTTAAAATCATGTAGAAGAAACTTTTAATTTAATAGCTTTACAGCTTCAATTAAAACAGAAAATCATATATAAAGGTATTATGTTATTTTATTAGTAATGTAAAAGTAACAATAGTCACCTTTCTGTGCAGAAATCAAATTGTCTTTTATGGATTTATTTGTCTATACTAATTGCACATTAATTGCTTTTGTTTATTCATAGATCACAATGAAAAGATACTTCTGGGAGATTTTTGTATTTCTAGACAATTTACCCATGGCACTACCCTTCTTACAAAAGCAATGGGAACTCTCTGCTCGACAAGTCCTGAAAACACCAGCAACAATCGTTGCCGATACAAGAAGTCATCTGATATCCAGGTGAGACATAACAACTATTTGCTTTGATTAACAGGATTGCTGCTGTATTTGAGCCACTGTCAAGCTACTTAAATATATCTTGGCAGCCAAAAAATTACTCACAAATTGATTTAAACTGTCTGTTTCAGCCAGCGTTTGTTTAATGAGGGAATAGTGAAGTATATACCACTTTATCCAGTCTGTTCTTTATGTCATTATGTTGGTTGCACTTACATACCACTTCCTTGAGATTAGACAGTTTATTTACATTATAAGTATATATATTTCATTTTCAAGATATCAAAATAAAATGTGATAGCTTTTGCAATGATCCTGCTATTGCTTTCATACAATTACTGTTAGGTCAATAATATATGAACAGTGAAGCCCTCTTTGAAGAGTTGACTATTATATATTTTGTCACAAAAAAATCAATAGAATGGACAAGCTCTTGATTTTGGGACAGTAGGATTTTCCCGTAGAGACAGAAAGTTTTCCTGGTAAAGAAAGATGACGAGAGAAAACAATACAAGTTCTTGTTTTACACTAAAGTACTTACAGTACATTTGTACAATGATTATAAGTCACAATTGAAAATTGGAAATGAGACAACTGTGGGTGATTTCACATTGTTTTGCCATGCACTCCATAAGTCATGGGATAACTTCATTTGCCATGACAGTAATACTTTTTGCGATGGAAGGTTTATTTAGCCCTGTTAGCTTATTTGCAAATTAAGAAGGGTCACTGTTCGGTGGACGGTCACCTCTGGTAATGTGATTGTGGAATCTATTATTCATATGCCTCATTCTTGAATATTGTTAACTCCATGTTATTTTCAAGACTACTTCTGATCAGTGATAAAGCATGGAATTGGGTAAGGAGTATAACGCTTCTCCACTTTACTCCTACTTAGTGTTACATAGATTACAAATAATCAATCTTAATAACTGTTATGAAAACACCTTGTCCAATCTACATAGAGCTAACTACTCATCCATGCAAAAACCTCTCTTTTCTTCTTAGATTATAAACACCATGTTATCAAATGACTCTTTTATGCTAAAATAAATTATTTGTATAATAAAACACTTCCCAAACAAATTTTCAATTGAAAATGTAATTGTGTTGCATTGTATTACCTCGACATGTGCTTGCCTTGCATTCTAATTACTATCTGATACACAGAGAATTTGGCCCAACATCCCAAAATATCATGATTGCACAGACTGTATAATGTACACTTAAAACTTTAACAGGTTTCTGTCCTTCAAAACCAATTGCATAACTATCCATGCGATCATAACCATAACATTTTGTAAAAGTTGAGTGCATGATACCTAAAACAACTGGTTTGCAGTGATTTTTTCCCCATAAGCAATGCAAAATATGTTAGTCACTGGATGGTGGAAATCTTTAAAATTGACTTCACTTCTCACTAACCTGTCTCCACACAACTACTGCACCACTATCTATTTAGTTATTTCTGTGAAGACAAATGCCACAAGCATCTCTACTGTACAGGAAACTGGCAGCAATCTGACAACATTATTATACAATATTTTTACTTTTTTTATGCCATAAATCATTAAACAGTCAATTTTCAAAATGATTTTCAGCGGTACGTTAGTTATGGATCCACTACTAAGGAGAGGGTCTTGAAAAAAAAAGGAAATCTTCAATCTCACTTTTTGAAATTGATTAACATACAATTTTAACATTACATTTGAAAGTTATGATCAATTTTAATTATTTTGTAAGTATTTTTCCTTCTTTCAGATGTTGGCATGCCTCATGTATTACATTTTGAGTGATGGACATGTCCCATTCGAAACCACAGTGCCTTACACTGATCAGCCAGAAGGTGTGGTGACAAACATGAAAAAGGGTCAATATAGCCTTAAACATCTTGGAACACATGACACTTTTCAGCCACTATTGGAAAACATGCTTAACAGGGATGAAAAACTGAGGCCCACTATTGAGGATTGCATAGCATTTTATGAGGGTAAGTTATTAGGCTAAAACTTCTATGCCTCAGCATTGACTGAGTAAAACCTTCAACACTGCTTGATTTAGGGTTGGTTAGGTGAAAGCAGATTAAGAAGCAATTCTTAAAAACTGGTATGTTTAAAGTATGAAAGTACGGTATAAATATGAATTCAAAACTGTCAAAGGTACGTATACCTCTCAGAAAGTGCTTTTCAGAGTTTTCATGTATTGTTTGTTTTGAATGTAAATATTGTTTTGGAGCTCACCTACATTTCTTGTTTCACAAGCTTTTAGTTCTTACAGAGCATACAGTAAGGCCACAAAAGTTGTGTCATTAAATAGATTGTTGGAACCAACCCACAAATATAGCATATATACTTACAAATATGTACCAAGAACACAGTCAAAGACAAGTAACAGTGCAGTAATGCTGGAGCAGTGCCATACAATTAAAACTGCACAATTCCCAATTGTTCTCAGCTTGGGATATTTGTAAATGCTTGTTATTACATTTCTATATCAATTAATTTGAAAGTCTTTATGAATTTTGCAAGTGACTATGCAGCTGGATTGTAGGATTCTACTGTCTTTGGAATTCATCAGTTGAATACTAATTAAGTTGAATGATCAAGAGGCATATATATATATATATAAATATATATAAATATATATAAATATATATATATATATATATATATATATATATATATATATATATATTGCAATTCAAGGACGAGTTTGATTAAAAGTTGAATTTACAAAATGTTTGCATATAAGCAGGCATGTATCTGTTTAATTGTTCACTGTTTTGGGGCATCAAATCTGCCAATATATGGCCTGTTTATATAAACCATTGGCCACTTCGGCTATGTCGAAAATCACTCTGATCTTTGTGTTGTTATCATATTCAATTATTTTTTCTTTTTTAGAAAATCATCTCAATCCTGATAGTTGCACCATACAATATTGTGCAGACACCAAAAATCAAAGTGATCCTTTGCCAGACCAAATGGATGCAGAGACTGTCCCTAGTGGATCTGCAGACACCAAAAATCAAAGTGATCCTTTGCCAGACCAGATGGATGCAGATACTGTCTCTAGTGGATCTGCAGACACCAAAAATCAAAGTGATCCTTTGCCAGACCAGATGGATGCAGAGACTGTCTTTAGTGGATCTGCAGACACCAAAAATCAAAGTGATCCTTTGCCAGACCAGATGGATTCAGATACTGTCCCTAGTGGATCTGCATGCACCAAAAATCAAAGTGATCCTTTGCCAGACCAAATGGATGCAGAGACTGTCCCTAGTGGATCTGCAGACACCAAAAATCAAAGTGATCCTTTGCCAGACCAGATGGATGCAGATACTGTCTTTAGTGGATCTGCAGACACCAAAAATCAAAGTGATCCTTTGCCAGACCAGATGGATGCAGAGACTGTCTTTAGTGGATCTGCAGACACCAAAAATCAAAGTGATCCTTTGCCAGACCAGATGGATGCAGAGACTGTCTTTAGTGGATCTGCAGACACCAAAAATCAAAGTGATCATTTGCCAGACCAGATGGATTCAGAGACTGTCCCTAGTGGATCTGCATGCACCAAAAATCAAAGTGATCCTTTGCCAGACCAAATGGATGCAGAGACTGTCCCTAGTGGATCTGCAGACACCAAAAATCAAAGTGATCCTTTGCCAGACCAGATGGATGCAGAGACTGTCCCTAGTGGATCTGCAGACACCAAAAATCAAAGTGATCCTTTGCCAGACCAGATGGATGCAGAGACTGTCTTTAGTGGATCTGCAGACACCAAAAATCAAAGTGATCCTTTGCCAGACCAGATGTATGCAGAGACTGTCCCTAGTGGATCTGCAGACACCAAAAATCAAAGTGATCCTTTGCCAGACCAAATGAATGCAGAGACTGTCCCTAGTGGATCTGCAGACACCAAAAATCAAAGTGATCCTTTGCCAGACCAGATGGATGCAGAGACTGTCTTTAGTGGATCTGCAGACACCAAAAATCAAAGTGATCCTTTGCCAGACCAAATGGATGCAGAGACTGTCCCTAGTGGATCTGCAGACACAAAAAATCTAAGTGATCCTTTGCCAGACCAGATGGATGCAGAGACTGTCCTAAGTGCATTCTCATTTGTGTCAAGTGGCTTAAAGCATCGGTTCCAGCAGGTGAGTGGTATTCTGTCCATTGACATGTGTGTTAACTTAAGAAACTTTCTGTTATCAAGAGCATATGTCAGGACACACTCACACAGCTGATAGCTATTTTTATGAAAAGGGAGATAAATATATCCTTCCTATTGCTGTACAGTTTTTTGTTTATGCGTGTGTTGGGGAATATTTTGTCAGAGTTTGGGTTATCAACAGCCATTTTTGACAACAACAGGCAGATTTAGGGATCTTTTCAAAACTTGAAGACAAGTGAAAACAACATACTGTAAACATTTTTGCTCTCCATACCAAACTTAACTTTGCTAATGCAATATGCATATAGGTTAGGCCTATTCATTCATTGCAGTGTGAGTTGTATTATTCGGTGCAGGCTGTCCATTATTGTGCCCTTATCTTTAATCTTAAGGACTTTTTGGTCAAAGACTTGTGATTATCCAGAATACTAATAGCTTTGGTTGAAATTCAGCTCACGCTGTGACAAAGGGTTTTTAATTGGACTCTTATTAGCTGCTCTAATTCATACTTGTCATTATGGTATGAGTTACTGTACCATTGGTGCTCTTGTGAACTCCTTCAAGAGGTTATTTGACATTTATGTGAACATTCTCTTTTGTGCATGCATGGATATGAATATTACTGACTTGTAAAGAAAGTTATTCACTATCTGTTATTTCTAGTGTTAGAATTTACATGATTGTGCTTCAGACTTTGAAAATTGATCAAAAGTAAGATCCTAAATATACTCTTCAATTAAGAGCATAAATGTGGTTTATATTCACATTTATAAGTGACAAATTATACTCACTTCATTTTTTTTTAACCTATCAGATTTTGCTATACAGAATCATATACAGAAGCTGGCAGACCTCCATGGTTGTAGATATACTGCAATGATAGAGAGTACCACAACCCATGTTATTCTCATTGCTGGTGAGTATTGTTGTAACTCTATTTTAATGTCTTCTTATTCTTTTATCAGTTAGTTAACTCGCTTCATGTTATTGGTAACTTCAAAATCTTTTAAGTAATCATTAACCAACAGCACATGTGAATAAAATGTCTAAACTCATGGATTTCAGTATTCTTACATATATCTTCATGTTTGAGTTTAATTGCTGGGTGTGATAAGGAGTTCTTTAATACCCTTAGAAGTGTGCACTTGTTGACATTGTCAAAATTCTGACCTCAGGCTGACCTTCTTGAATGTCATTCATAAACTTTATTAACTAGTGCAGGTTGTGTACATACATTTTATCAAGGACTGATTAGGTAATTTCACAAACAATAAAGGAAGCAAAATCACTTTGTGTTTTAAATCTTTTTTTGCAGAAAAGGGGAAATGTCCCAGAACTATGAAGTATATTACAGGCATTGCTGCTGGATTGTGGATAGTGAGCTACTCATGTAAGTTTAAATGAATTTGTCTGTCCATGTGACTATATATGTTTATAATATGTTCTTATCACCTGCACATATGCTTGATCAGTCCTTTTACCTGCAGTGTTGTACAAAGATTCTGTTTCTGATTTAGGACTATGCCCTATATAGTAGGACAAAAGTCATTCAGTATGTAGATGTTGGTCACTCAGTAAGGCAGTGTCAGGGCAGAAAAGGATAAAGAAGTCAAAACTGTAGAACATCAAAGGGTGACGATAGATTAAAGTTCAAGAGTGGCTTTGGCCTTTGGACAAAATGTTAACCAAAATAAGCAACACCCATCAGTTGCTTCAGTGATAGCAGAACTCATATAGAACTATCTTTAAAAAACTTTTTCAGTTACAACTTTTAAATATGGAATTGTTTCCAATTATATGTCTCTCTGCTAAGCACTTATAATCATCCTTGTTTGAAACAGGTCATTTTGTAAATGGAAGTTATATATGGTACAACACAGTAACTTGACATATTGAGAGTGATTAGACAGTTAAATGGAAGTTGCATTGGGCATACAGTTTCAAAACATTTGTGTGTTATTGGAATTTGAAATATACTGACTATATGTGTAGGTTTCACTCCTTTATGCTTGGAGCATGTGTGGTATGGCAGCAGCTAATGATGATATGTTAATGCGTGCAAATTAAGAAACAATTTTGTTCTGTCCACCTGTTTGCATTAGGGGTACTTCTTTGCATGCCACTCATTTGAATGAGTTTTTGAAATTTTGCTGAGCCATGTTGGTTCCTGAACTTCTTGTATTTTGAACAGGGGAAGTTTAAAGTGATAATGATCATAAATAGACAAATGTCTTTCAGCTCAGCAAATGTGCATATATTGAGAATGATCTCTTGCTATTACTTCATTGAATATATGTTGAAAGCAGTTGCTAATGGTAGATATTAAGCTTCCAATTTTATTTCTTTGCTGATGGTAGTTTTGCCAAATTTCTATAATAATTAAGAGGTACAGCACTTGAGATTTTAAGAAGTTCTGAAAATCAGCCATTAAAAATGTAATGTACTGTAGATAATGGTTCTTCATGTTTTGTCTATTCTCATCCCTTTGTAATATAGGGGTACAATCTTCCTTCAAAGCTGGCAGGCTTCTTGCAGAAGCAGACTTCGAAATCATTGGTGACTCTTTGGGTGTCCATTATGGCCCTATGAGGGCAAGGACCAGAAGAGAAGGAAAGCCTCTCTTATCCAAATACTCCATCTCCCTGCTTGGGGAATCAAGTAGCGGTCCTGAAGGTGATTTACATGAGAGTTGTTCATTTCTCATTACAAATTCTGTTTTGGGGGAAACCAATTTACTTTTACTTTTTGTATCATTGGGAAATCATTTTGTTAGTACATTGTAGGGAAAGAGGGCCAATTGTGAAGTTTAAAATGTCTAAGCATGTGAAATCATGTGGTGATTCATACTAGTAACATTTATATTTCTATCACATGTCTTTAGACCACTACAAAGGCGTCTGATGCAAATGACCATAATATATTTCTTACAAAAATATGCATATGGTTTCTGTGGCAAATTGGTTACACTGGATCAGAAACCCTTAAGACAATTACAAAAAGAAAATTCACATGTTTTAAATAGGCAGTTCTGATCCATTAGACCTCATTTGTGGTGACCCCTGGTCTATCTTTGGGTCTCTGCTTTTCAAAAGTTATGTTATTGATGTACTTATTTCTGAAAATTTCTCATTGGTTATGTTGAAGATGACACAAATTTATTTTTCACTGACAGTGATCTATGGCAGCAACCATGGTTAACAGAAAATAATATATATATATATATATATATATATATATATATATATATATATATATATATATATATATATATATATATATATAAAATTAAATAAAATTGTCCTGTGCTTGAGATTGGATACAAATATTTCCTGACTTTTTGAATATTCTCCTATTCTATAGTCATTGACTCCCATACATAGAGGATTTATGAATGTAATTTTGTCCTGTGTTTGGGGATGGTTAACTAATTTTATGACCTTTGATTTTTTATTTCTATTTTCCTATTTTATCATGGAAATAACTTTGAATAGGGGCCTATGATTTAGGATAGCCTTCAATTTTTCTGATGAAGTTTGTTTTGTTAAAGTCATTGCCCCCATAGAGGCCCTGTGCCTGTTACATTGTTCTGTTTTTGAGGATAGATTTAAATATTTACTGACCTTTTCTGTTATTACTGTTCTTCAGTGTCATCAAGAACATATCAATCAACAAGTGCCTGTGATTTAGGATGGCTTTTAGTCATCTTGCATTGTGAAGTTAACTGTAGTATAATCCTGGACTCTAATATAGGCCCTATGCCAGATAAAATTGTCCTGTGCTTGAGATTGGGTACAAATATTTCCTTTTTTTAATGTTCTCCTATTCTATAGTCATTCACTCCCATACATAGAGGATTTATGAATGTAATTTTGTCCTGTGTTTGAGGATGGTTAACTAATTTTATGACCTTTGATTTTTTTATTTCTATTTTCCTATTTTATCATGGAAATAACTTTGAATAGGGGCCTATGATTTAGGACTTTAATCTTCCTAATGATTGTTTTTTTGTGTTATAGTCATTGACACCCATACATAGGGGATTTATGCATGTAATATCGTCCTGTGTTTGAGGATGGTTAACTAATTTTATGACCTTTGATGTTTTATTTCTATTTTCCTATTTTATCATGGAAATACCTTTGAACCTAGGCCTATGATTTAGGATAACCTTCAATTTTTCTGATGAATTTGTTTTGTTAAAGTCATTGACAGCTCCCATAGAGGCCCTCTGCCTGTTACATTGTTCTGTTTTTGAGGATAGATTTAAATATTTCCTGACCTTTTCTGATATAGATGTTCTTCTATGTCATCAAGAACATACCAATTAACAAGTGCCTGTGATTTAGGATGGCTTTCAATCATCTTACACGGTGAAGTAAACTGTAGTATAATCCTGGACTCTAATATAGGCCCTATGCCAGATAAAATTGTCCTGTGCTTGAGATTGGATACAAATATTTCCTGACTTTTTGAATATTCTCCTATTCTATAGTCATTGACTCCCATACATAGAGGATTTATGCATGTAATTTTGTCCTGTGTTTGGGGATGGTTTGCTAATTTTATGACTGTTGATTTTTTATTTCTATTTTCCTATTTTATCATGGAAATACCTTTGAACCTAGGCCTATGATTTAGGATAGCCTTCAATTTTTCTGATGAAGTTTGTTTTGTTAAAGTCATTGACTCCCATAGAGGCCCTCTGCCTGTTACATTGTTCTGTTTTTTGAGGATAGCTTTAACTAATTCCTAACCTTTTCTGATATTATTGTTCTTCTATCATAGGCGTAGGGGACAGTATATTTCTTAAGCTCCTATTTAGTTACCATATTTATTATTTTAACACAGTACTCAGCTACCTCCAGAAAAACATGCATTGTTCAACGACACGTAGGCGGGATATTGTCCCTGTGTCGGGTAAGACTGCAATTTGTCTCACAGAAAAAATAAAATATAACAAAGAATATGATAAACCTGTACTTTTAGGCTTGTACGCATCCCCCCCTCCCCCGCCCCCATCTATGAAAAAAATGTGTCTGATATACACTCATGTCGGGAATGTCCAGGTATACAGTTGACTAGTTAAAAAATTTGATCGTGCAAAAAGCTAGTAGCCCAGATGAGCTGCGCTTGCGGTGGTGTTACACAGAAATATTTGGGCATCATGATGCTAAATAAAGAAAATCATGGCATTGTCGGGCATATATTTGAAAAAGATTCTGGCAAGCTATTGCAATATATATATATATATATATATATATATATATATATATATATATATATATATATATATATATATATATATATATATATATATATATATATATATATATATTATATATATTTACTTAGACTGTCCGGATTTTTCAGGACTTTTGCCAGAATTTGTCCTCTGTAAATTTGGGGGGGCAGTCTGCCCCCCCCCTGCCTTGTATGCCAGTGATCTAGTGCCTGTGATCTAGGATGGCTTAAATTTCTGTCATCTTGTATCGTGAAGTTTACTGTAGTATTATCCTGGACTCTAATATAGGCCCTATCCCAGATAAATTTCCTTCTATTTTTTAATGTTCTCCTGTTCTATCAGAACATTTGTACCTTTCAACAAAGGCCTGTGATTTTGGCAGCTTTCATACATTTTGGTGAAGTTTTTGTGTTATAGTCATTGACTCCCATACGTAGAGGATTTATGCATGTAACTTTATCCTGTGTTTGGGGATGACTTAAGTAATGTTATGACATTTGATTTTTTATTTATGTTCTCCTATTTTATCATGGAATCACCAATTAACAAGTGCCTGTGATTTAGGATGGCTTTCAATCATCTTGCATGGTGAAGTTTACTGTAGTATTATCCTGGACTCTTATATAGGCCCTATGTTAGATACAATTGTCCTGTGTTTAGGATGGATCTAAATATTTCCTGACTGTTTTAATGTTCTAGCTATTCTATCAAACACAGTTGTACCTTTCAATAGGGGCCTGTGATTTTGGATAGCTTTCAATCTTCATGATGAAATGTCTTGTGTTAAAGTCATTGACTTTTGTAAAGGCCCTATCCAGGGGCGGCGATCTGTTTCAAATATTGGGGGGGACATTTGCTTGGATGCAGGCGAATTACTATCAAAGCGGAGCGCCACCATTGGTTGGCGCGCAGCGTACAAGAAAATTTTTGGTTTTGATAGCCCCCCAGATCACTGGAAATGGCACTTCTCGGGCTTGAAAATGACCAACCAGATGTCCACTTTTGCCTGAGAACCAAGTTTTACCTAATAGATTTTTTTCTTCATTCATCATACCTTTTTTTCAAGATTGTCACCAGTCACACATCATGTTCGACCTCATTGCATCTCCTGTGGATCATTGCTTTTGTAGGTAATTCTACGTAACGCCCCTTAATACCCGTCAGCCCCACTTTTCAAGGTTTTAAGCCCATTATTTGTTCAGAATTTGAATAATAAATTCACTTCAAAACATACCCATAATGTTGCACAAAATTTAATCTATGGACAACCAATATAGAAAATCCCCCTCAACCCCTAACAGACCGGTCAGAATTGCACGAGTAGAGGGAAGTATGATGAAGAATGTTGTTCAAAGAATTTTCGAAAATTCAGACACAGTTAATTTATCGGTGTAAAAATATTGAAACCTCTTATAACGGCTACTATAAAACTTCGATATCATAGAAAATACCAAAAAAATATGCTCGAGGGGGAGGGCGGTCTCCACCCTTCACCCCCCCCCCCTCTCTTGGCTAAGCACCTGCGGTTAGAAATCTTGTAGGAAACAGGCCAAATGGAAACCCAGTGAACCCATATCGATGTGGATCATATGTGTGATTGTACGTACTTACACTCATGCACAAGATTCCAACCAAATTTCATTACGGATGCGGTCCGTCTAGCTATTCATTTCGAAAAAAAGTAAAAACTACTTTCGGTCATATATAGTAACAAATTGTGACACGGTTAAACAGGCGCCTTGTGAGGAATTTGCCAAGGGAGGGGCAAAGCTTGTACCCAGACTATCTAAGCGTAGCGCCACCATAAGTTGGCGCGAAGCGCAAAAGAAAATTTTGGCCGAAAATGCCTCCCAGATTGCTGGAAATGGCACTTCCCAGGCCTTTTAAGTTGCATCTAAGCATTTTCTATTTTGAAATTACTAGCGATATCATAAAAAAAATACAAAACATATGCTTAAAAAAAACTATGCCACCAAATATTGGGGGGGATATTAGATACTATATCCCCCCCAACAAAAATATTGGGGGGGACATGTCCCCCCCGTCCCCCCCATGATCGCCGCCCATGGCCCTATCGCTATTAACATGTTTCATGGATTTCCATATTTCTTGACATTTTCTCCATTTATGTTCTTCTAACTCTTTCATCAAGAGCATACCTTTCAACAAGGGCTTATGGTTAAAGTTGTCATTCAATCATTCTGTTGAAATCACCTGTAAAATCGTCATTGACTCCCATATTGGCTATATGCCTGTTACATTGTCCTGCATTTGAGAATGGATTACCATACTTTTTTTTACAACAACCTAGTTTAACAAGAATTCACTTTTGATTAAAGTATTTTGGGTATGGTTGCTTTCTATCTTCCTGGTGAAGTTTGCTGTAGTACTATCACAGACATTAATATAGGCATATGCCTGTTACATTGTCCTTTTTGTTGTTTATATACGTAAGTTATGCCTAATGAAGTTATCTTTAGTTAATGGCCATGGTCTCCTACTATATTAAATATAGTCCAAATGGTTATATGAGCTTAAGTATAGATTCAAATTGTCCTGCTGGAGTTTATAGTTCAGCCATGCATTAAATATTTATATTATACCCAACTTTATCAAGTATGCATGGACATGTGTGTGAGGATGGATATCTGTATTACCTTAATTTTTAGCAATGTCCTCCGACTTTATCAGGGATATACCTTTTAATAGCCCTGGGCTAGAGTATTTGTAATGGCATTACCTTCAGGCAAACAGGAACAATGAACCATATGGCCTCTATTCTTCAAGTATATATTCCATTTAAAATATAAATGGTTTTTATGTGAGGATTTAGCCCATTATGTTGCAAAAGAAGATGTTGTAAGTCCTTATATGTTTGAGAGTAAATCTTACAACATTTTCTTCTGCATGTATGAAAGTAGCGTCAACTGACATATTGGTAAAACAAAACAAATCAGCCCTCAAAAGAGTAAAATAAAGTGATATGAATTCATGTGCTCATGCTGCAGACAAGATGTAGTACTCGCCCCTAATTATTTTCTTACATGGTCTGAGGGTTAACATAAAAAAGCAGTAGAGGCAATTGTGGCGTGGCTATTATTATTATGTCGTTGCGAGAGTGATGACGCACTCTGTACGGACCAGGTGTACTGTGTTCCTGCCAGAATTTAGTAAAAGGTATACAGTGTGTTCCTGCCTACTTTTCCGTATTTAAAGTAGTGGTAATGAGTGTTCCCTCATGTGTCCACAGGGTAACTTGATGTTCCGAAAAATGTGTTATAGCCCAGGGTAACTTTGTGTTCTCACACGTTTCGCTGCCAACTGCAGAACCAGGAGTTATTTAAACAATGGTAGCATAAGTTATTGTATACTTATTGTCATAACATTTACTTCATAATCCAATTGATTTAATACCATCTTTCTTGTTGAAAGAGTTGCTTAATTTATTTTAAGTGGACTCTGATGAAATTCTCGCACATATAGGAATGAGGGAATATTAAGTTAACATACTGTATGAATGTAACACTATGTCAGTCGGATATGTTATAATAGCAAAATTTGTGTACACGCTAATATATCAGAACATTCTAACATTTTCTTAACTCTATTATTCCTCTTGCAGGGTTTTGCTTTATTTTATAAATAAATTAGAAAATCTACCACCGAGCCTTGTTGTCGTCATTTCCTGCCTTACATGACCTGTGTTTGAGAGTGGATTCTCATTACTGTTGAAGTTATTGTTTCCTAATGCATAATTGTTAAGCATGAACATCACACCCGGCATAAAAAAATGATCTAAGCCCTGGCTGCATTATTTAAATCTTGCTTGCATTAAAAAAAAAATCTGAGAAATACTTTATTTGACTGAACTTATCATGTGTCAGGGTTCTCGCCAGTTTTTTAGTCAAACCGGGTGGGCCCAAGTGCCAACGATTAAATTGTATGTTGTAGGTACCTGGTGTGGTGTCAAGTGACCCGCGTTATTGGAGGGTCCAGGGAAAGAAGCCCCCTGAAATTTAAGCGCATTTTTTTCAGACTAGCCATTTCCTTCATTTATTTACATGTTTTGTATTATTTTAATAAGTCAAACAGCAAGTTTTGCCCTAACCTGGATATATGCATGCACATTATTTGAGTTATTTTTGATGTCTTGGGTTTATTGGTACATGCACACTATGTCCTGACATTGCATGTGGTGCCTAATCATGTCCTGTGTTTTGGGGGATTGTGTCATTTTTTTTCAGACTAGCCATTTCCTTCATTTATTTACATGTTTTGTAGTATTTTAGTAAGTCAAACAGCAAGTTTTGCCCTAACCTGGGTAAATGCATGCACATTATTTGAGTTATTTTTGATGTCTTGGGTTTATTGGTACATGCACACTATGTCCTGACATTGCATGTGGTGCCTAATCATGTCCTGTGTTTTGGGGGATTGTGTCATTTTTTTTCAGACTAGCCATTTCCTTCATTTATTTACATGTTTTGCAGTATTTTAATAAGTCAAACAGCAAGTTTTGCCCTAACCTGGGTAAATGCATGCACATTATTTGAGTTATTTTTGATGTCTTGGGTTTATTGGTACGTTCACTCTATGTCCTGGCATTGCACGTGGTGCCTAATCATGTCCTGTGTTTTGGGGGATTGTGCATTTACAAACTAGCCATTTCTTTCATTTCTTTACATCTTTTATAGTATTTTATTTAGCTCAAAGGGTTATTTTGCCCTTAAATGGTAAATAGTATATTTTACAGACATGTCCCCACCCTACACACAAGTTTCCTACAGGTCCCGGGTTATGTGGAGAAAATGGGATGAAAAAGCATGTCCCGACTTTACTCATTGGGTGCGTATGTGTGTATGTATGTATGTATGTATGTATGTATGTATGTATGTATGTGTGTATGTATGTATGTATGTATGTATGTATGTATGTGTGTATGTGTGTATGTGTGTATGTGTGTATGTGTGTATGTGTGTATGTGTGTATGTGTGTATGTATGTATGTATGTATGTATGTATGTATGTATGTATGTATGTATGTATGTATGTATGTATGTATGTATGTATGTATGTATGTATGCACCATACCTTGAATGTCAGGACATGAAAAAAAAAACACACCTATAAGGTCAGGACATTTTGAAAAGTCAGGACAAAATTTGACGTCCCGACTTTTTTAACGGTGGAGGGTGTCCAAAGTGGGGTCCTTGTAGCTCCCAAGGCTTTTCAGCCATGTCCCGGGATTGAGGGTAATTTTCCAAATATGTGTTTCTGTGTCTTTTTCCCCATATATGTGTGTCTTTCAAAATTTCACTAAATTGATAACAGCGCCCTCATTTTAAAAGCGCCCTCATTTTAACAGCGCCCTCATTTTAATGGCTTATAGCCATTACTTTTGCTCATTAAGGTGAAAAATTGAATTTCTAAGAGCAATGACATCACAACTGATGGGTAAAAAGTATTCTTTGACAAGGGAATCAGGAATAGGGGTGGTCGAATTGGTAATGTCATTGTGAATAACTTCATTTCCAAATTTTACTGGTTGCACTTAGTGAAAGGAAAAATTCAATCATGATGACAAGGTATACTAGAATGCAGTAAAAGGATGGGCTGGACCACTGTGAGTCCCGGGAGAAACATTTAAGTGCTGTTTGGTCTTTCTTCCAAGTTGAAGCGTAAAAAATATAACCTAGATTTTTTTCATGCAGTGTTGCTCTGCTCTCTTCGGGAAGTGGTTGATTATTAAATCATTTGTTACGACCAACCAATTGAACTAATACTTAAACCTTTTTCAATTCGTCAGATTTAACGCTTATAGACCCAGAAACTGCATATACTGCGTGATATTAAGAGTTTTATCATATGCCATTAAACTGGCTGATTATTCTGAAGCACAACGGTACATGTCCTGTCTTTGCATGTGTATAAACACTTTCAGTACATGTCCCGTGTCTGTAGGTGAAATTACAAAAATTGTCTTTGGTTTGCAGGTATGTTTCCTCCTAGTGAGTGTTTCTAGTTTTCCCCTTATAATCTTAAAGTCAAGAAATCAAACAGAATAAGTTCTCTTCTTCATTGGAGGGGTATTGGGTAATTTAATTATTTCATAAAAAATGACCAGATCAAGCTGGAACTATATCGCGATTCGTGTCACCATAAGCGTAAGACGGTTCAGAGTCTGAGCCTTGAACAGTCATCAACCTGAAAACATATATCACATGTTATATAGGTTTGCCTCAAAGACGTTCAACTGGAATACTGTAAAATGAAAATTTTCTCTTTGGTCTCGCTCGCAGTTCATTATCATTCATATTGTGACAGACTTCATTACAAATTGCAACAGCTCAAGTTGTTAGAAATTGGGACAAGGCATATTCCAATCGCGACAAGAATTGTAACACATTTCGATAACATCTACTTTTGAAGACAGGCTACTTCATGTTGAAACTGAAAATGCAGCAGGTTGGAGATACAGCAAACTTTCAACTCAAGACTCTTGAGATATTGTATTTACAAGCTGTTTATGCCTTCACATTCAACTACGCAAGCAGATACCGAATGCGGACCCACAGGGTGCCGAACGGTCCGATCGAGTGCGTTTATTTTGTGCAGAGTTAAAAAAAAATACAGCTAAATTATACTGATTATTGAAAAATAATAGGTCATCGTATCGCCATTGAAGAGTGGGTTTTAAAACCTTTACTGAATGTGTTTCAGTACATGTCCCGTGTCTGTAGGTGAAATTACCAAAATTGTCTTTGGTTTGCAGGTATGTTTCCTCCTAGTGAGTGTTTCTAGTTTTCCCCTCATGGTCTTAAAGTCAAGAAATCAAACAGAATAAGTTCTCTTCTTCATTGGAGGTGTATTGGGTACTTTAAATATTTCAAAAAATATTTTCTGGAGGGGGGGGGGGGGGGGTTGGGGCTATTTATCACTCAAATGAAAAAAAAATCAATCATTCACTTCATTTCAACTGAGCATTTGGAATGAAGTGAACAATTAAACATTTTGCAGAAAAATGTTGAGTTGACGAGACAAGATAAATTGTCGATTTACATTTTGCAGAAAATGTTTCAATTGCTGTCTGAGAATGAAGGTAACAATTGAACAAAATGCAGCAAAATGTACAATTGACGAGATATGATAAGTTGTCAATTAAACATTTTGCCGAAAATTGTTCAATTGCTCAGTTAAAGCAACTGAGCAATCCAACATTTTTCTGATATTTGATAAGATTTTATCTTGTTATCTAAACAATTTACTGAAAAATGTCACCTTATGGGGCAAAGTTTTTCTTATGTTGATGGCACTTTTATGCTTCCGTAGATTAGCATTGCACGTTTTACTTGTATACTATAAAATATTAAACGTATATCCTGAACTTACTTGAAGCTAACGAACAAAGCAACCCATCCAATAGTAAAATCAATGCATAAATTATCCAAATTGAAGCTGGCAAACGTTGTACAGTAGTTCTATTAGGCATTATTATTTTTTCAAAATCATACGAAGTTTTGTATGGTGGAGTATAAGGATCGCGAGAAACAATTTCTCAATGTGACAAGGAAAACGTGGTAAATATGACTGATTATAGGTCAATTTTGACCGAAAATTTTAGGTCATTCACAAATTACAAGAATATATGTAAATTAGAGTGCACCAGTCGGAAACTAAGAGTGCGACAGTCGAAAATTTCGACTGTTGAACTAAAATTTTCCACATGTCCCGTGTCTGTAGGTCAAATTAATACCAAAATTGTCTTTGGTTTGCAGGTATGTTTCCTCCTAGTGAGTGTTTCTAGTTTTCCCCTCATGGTCTTAAAGTCAAGAAATCAAACAGAATAAGTTCTCTTCTTCATTGGAGGGGTATTGGGTAATTTAATTATTTCAAAAAAATGACCAGATCAAGCTGGAACTAGATCGCAATCCGTGTCACCATAAGCGTAAGACGGTTCAGAGTCTGAGCCTTGAACAGTCATCAACCTGAAAACATATATCACATGTTACATAGGTTTGCCTCAAAGACGTTCAACTGGAATATTGTAAAATGAAAATATTCTCTTTGGTCTATTTCGCAATTCATTATCATTCATATTGTGACAGACTTCATTACAAATTGCAACAGCTCAAGTTGTTACAAATTGGGACAAGTATATTCCAATTGCGACAAGAATTGTAACACATTTCGATAGTAACTACTTTTGAAGACACGCTACATCATGTTGATACTGAAAATGCAGCAGGTTGGAGGTACAGCCAACTTTCAACTCTTGAGATATTGTATTTACAAGCTGTTAATGTTTTCACATTCAACTACGCAAGCAGATACCAATTGCGGACCCACGGGGTGCCGAACGGTCCGATCGAGTGCGTATATATTTTGTGCAGAGTTAAAAAAAAATACAGCTAAATTATACTGATTATCGAAGATAATATTTAGGTCATCGAATCGCCATTGAAGAGTGGGTTTTAACCTTTATTGAATGTATTTTAGTACATGTCCCGTGTCTGTAGGTGAAATTACCAAAATTGTCTTTGGTTTGCAGGTATGTTCCCTCCTAGTGAGTGTTTCTAGTTTTCCCCTCATGGTCTTAAAGTCAAGAAATCAAACAGAATAAGTTCTCTTCTTCATTGGAGGGGTATTGGGTAATTTAATTATTTCAAAAAAAATGACCAGATCAAGCTGGAACTAGATCGCAATCCGTGTCACCATAAGCGTAAGACGGTTCAGAGTCTGAACCTTGAACAGTCATCAACCTGAAAACATATATCACATGTTATATAGGTTTGCCTCAAAGACGTTCAACTGGAATACTGTAAAATGAAAATATTCTCTTTGGTTTCGCTCGCAGTTTATTATCATTCATATTGTGACAGACTTCATTACAAATTGCAACAACTCAAGTTGTTACAAATTGGGACAAGTATATTCCAATTGCGACAAGAATTGTAACACATTTCGATAGTATCTAATTTTGAAGACAGGCTTCTTCATGTTGACACTGAAAATGCAGCAGGTTGGAGGTACAGCCAACTTTCAACTCTTGAGATATTGTATTTACAAGCTGTTAATGTTTTCACATTCAACTACGCAAGCAGATGCCAATTGCGGACACACGGGGTGCCGAGCGGTCCGATCGAGTGCGTATATATTTTGTGCAGAATTAAAAAAAAAATACAGCTAAATTGTAATGACTATCGAAAATAATATTTAGGTCATCGTATCGCCATTGAAGAGTGGATTTTAACCTTTATTGAATGTGTTTTAGTACATGTCCCGTGTCTGTAGGTGAAATTACCAAAATTGTCTTTGGTTTGCAGGTATGTTTCCTCCTAGTGAGTGTTTCCTACTTTCCCCTTATGGTCTTAAAGTCAAGAAATCAAACAGAATAAGTTCTCTTCTTCATTGGAGGTTTATTGGGTACTTTAAATATTTCAAAAAATATTTTTCTGGAGGGGGGGGGGGGGGGGGTTGGGGCTATTTATCACTCAAATGAAAAAAAAAAATCAATCATTCACTTCATTTCAACTGAGCATTTGGAATGAAGTGAACAATTAAACATTTTGCAGAAAAATGTTGAGTTGACGAGACAAGATAAATTGTCGATTAACATTTTGCAGAAAATGATTCAATTGCTGTCTGAAGTTCAAGACGTTCAACTGGAATACTGTTAAATGAAAATATTCTCTTTTGTTTCGCTCGCAGTTTATTATCATTCATATTGTGACAGACTTCAATAAAAATTGCAACAACTCAAGTTGTTACCAATTGGGACAAGTATATTCCAATTGCGACAAGAATTGTAACACATTTCGATAGTATCTAATTTTGAAGACAGGCTTCTTCATGTTGATACTGAAAATGCAGCAGGTTGGAGGTACAGCCAACTTTCAACTCTTGAGATATTGTATTCACAAGCTGTTAATGTTTTCACATTCAACTACGCAAGCAGATACCAATTGCGGACACACGGGGTGCCGAACGGTCCGATCGAGTGCGTATATATTTTGTGCAGAATTAAAAAAAAAATACAGCTAAATTGTAATGACTATCGAAAATAATATTTAGGTCATCGTATCGCCATTGAAGAGTGGATTTTAACCTTTATTGAATGTGTTTTAGTACATGTCCCGTGTCTGTAGGTGAAATTACCAAAATTGTCTTTGGTTTGCAGGTATGTTTCCTCCTAGTGAGTGTTTCCTACTTTCCATGGTAAAGTCAAGAAATCAAACAGAATAAGTTCTCTTCTTCATTGGAGGTTTATTGGGTACTTTAAATATTTCAAAAAATATTTTTCTGGAGGGGGGAGGGGGGGTTGGGGCTATTTATCACTCAAATGAAAAAAAAAAAATCAATCATTCACTTCATTTCAACTGAGCATTTGGAATGAAGTGAACAATTAAACATTTTGCAGAAAAATGTTGAGTTGACGAGACAAGATAATTGTCGATTAACATTTTGCAGAAAATGTTTCAATTGCTGTCTGAAGTTCAAGACGTTCAACTGGAATACTGTTAAATGAAAATATTCTCTTTGGTATCGCTCGCAGTTTATTATCATTCATATTGTGAAAGACTTCATTACAAATTGCAACAACTCAAGTTGTTACAAATTGGGACAAGTATATTCCAATTGCGACAAGAATTGTAACACATTTCGATAGTATCTAATTTTGAAGACAGGCTTCTTCATGTTGATACTGAAAATGCAGCAGGTTGGAGGTACAGCCAACTTTCAACTCTTGAGATATTGTATTTACAAGCTGTTAATGTTTTCACATTCAACTACGCAAGCAGATGCCAATTGCGGACACACGGGGTGCCGAGCGGTCCGATCGAGTGCGTATATATTTTGTGCAGAATTAAAAAAAAAATACAGCTAAATTGTAATGACTATCGAAAATAATATTTAGGTCATCGTATCGCCATTGAAGAGTGGATTTTAACCTTTATTGAATGTGTTTTAGTACATGTCCCGTGTCTGTAGGTGAAATTACCAAAATTGTCTTTGGTTTGCAGGTATGTTTCCTCCTAGTGAGTGTTTCTAGTTTTCCCCTCATGGTCTTAAAGTCAAGAAATCAAACAGAATAAGTTCTCTTCTTCATTGGAGGTGTATTGGGTACTTTAAATATTTCAAAAAATATTTTCTGGGGGGGGGGGGAGGGGTTGGGGCTATTTATCACTCAAATGAAAAAAAATCAATCATTCACTTCATTTCAACTGAGCATTTGGAATGAAGTGAACAATTAAACATTTTGCAGAAAAGAAGACAGGCTTCTTCATGTTGATACTGAAAATGCAGCAGGTTGGAGGTACAGCCAACTTTCAACTCTTGAGATATTGTATTTACAAGCTGTTAATGTTTTCACATTCAACTACGCAAGCAGATACCAATTGCGGACACACGGGGTGCCGAACGGTCCGATCGAGTGCGTATATATTTTGTGCAGAATTAAAAAAAAATACAGCTAAATTGTAATGATTATCGAACATAATATTTAGGTCATCGTATCGCCATTGAAGAGTGGATTTTAACCTTTATTGAATGTGTTTTAGTACATGTCCCGTGTCTGTAGGTGAAATTACAAATATTGTCTTTGGTTTGCAGGTATGTTTCCTCCTAGTGAGTGTTTCCTACTTTCCCCTTATGGTCTTAAAGTCAAGAAATCAAACAGAATAAGTTCTCTTCTTCATTGGAGGTTTATTGGGTACTTTAAATATTTCAAAAAATATTTTTCTGGAGGGGGGGGGGGGTTGGGGCTATTTATCACTCAAATGAAAAAAAAAAATCAATCATTCACTTCATTTCAACTGAGCATTTGGAATGAAGTGAACAATTAAACATTTTGCAGAAAAATGTTGAGTTGACGAGACAAGATAAATTGTCGATTAACATTTTGCAGAAAATGTTTCAATTGCTCAGACGGAATGAAGGTAACAATTGAACATATTGCAGCAAAATGTACAATTGACGAGATATGATAAGTTGTCAATTAAACATTTTGCCGAAAATTGTTCAATTGCTCAGTTAAAGCAACTGAGCAATCCAACATTTTTCTGATTTTTGATAAGATTTTATCTTGTTATCTAAACAATTTACTGAAAAATGTCATCTTATGGGGCAAAGTTCTTCTTATGTTGATGGCACTTTTATGCTTCCGTAGATTAGCATTGCACGTTTTACTTGTATACTATTAAATATTAAACGTATATCCTGAACTTACTTGAAGCTAACGAACATAGTCAACCCATCCAATAGTAAAATTAATGCATAAATTATCCAAATTGAAGCTGGCAAACGTTGTACAGTAGTTCTATTAGACATTATTATTTTTTCAAAATCATACGAAGTTTTGTATGGTGGAGTATAAGGATCGCGAGAAACAATTTCTCAATGTGACAAGGAAAACGTGGTAAATATGACTGATTATAGGTCAATTTTGACCGAAAATTTTAGGTCATTCACAAATTACAAGAATATATGTAAATTAGAGTGCGACAGTCGGAAAATAAGAGTGCGAAAGACGAAAATTTCGACTGTTGAACTAAAATTTTCCACATGTCCCGTGTCTGTAGGTCAAATTAATACCAAAATTGTCTTTGGTTTGCAGGTATGTTTCCTCCTAGTGAGTGTTTCTAGTTTTCCCCTCATGGTCTTAAAGTCAAGAAATCAAACAGAATAAGTTCTCTTCTTCATTGGAGGGGTATTGGGTAATTTAATTATTACAAAAAATGACCAGTTCAAGCTGGAACTAGATCGCGATCCGTGTCACCATAAGCGTAAGACGGTTCAGAGTATGAGCCTTGAACAGTCATCAACCTGAAAACATATATCACATGTAAATAGGTTTGCCTCAAAGACGTTCAACTGGAATACTGTAAAATGAAAATATTCTCTTTGGTATCGCTCGCAGTTTATTATCATTCATATTGTGAAAGACTTCATTACAAATTGCAACAACTCAAGTTGTTACCAATTGGGACAAGTATATTCCAATTGCGACAAGAATTGTAACACATTTCGATAGTATCTAATTTTGAAGACAGGCTACTTCATGTTGGAACTGAAAATGCAGCAAGTTGGAGGTACAGCCAACTTTCAACTCTTTAGATATTGTATTTACAAGCTGTTAATGTTTTCACATTCAACTACGCAAGCAGATACCAATTGCGGGACACACGGGGTGCCGAACGGTCCGATCGAGTGCGTATATATTTTGTGCAGAGTTAAAAAAAAATACAGCTAAATTATACTGATTATCGAAAATAATATTTAGGTCATCGAATCGCTATTTAAGAGTGGGTTTTAACCTTTATTGAATGTGTTTTAGTACATGTCCCGTGTCTGTAGGTGAAATTACCAAAATTGTCTTTGGTTTGCCGGTATGCTTCCTCCTAGTGAGTGTTTCCTACTTTCCCCTTATGGTCTTAAAGTCAAGAAATCAAACAGAATAAGTTCTCTTCTTCATTGGAGGTTTATTGGGTACTTTAAATATTTCAAAAAATATTTTCGGGGGGGGGGGGGGTGGGGCTATTTATCACTCAAATGAAAAAAAAAAATCAATCGTTCACTTCATTTCAACTGAGCATTTGGAATGAAGTGAACAATTAAACATTTTGCAGAAAAATGTTGAGTTGACGAGACAAGATAATTGTCGATTAACATTTTGCAGAAAATGTTTCAATTGCTCAGACGGAATGAAGGTAACAATTGAACATATTGCAGCAAAATGTACAATTGACGAGATATGATAAGTTGTCAATTAAACATTTTGCAGAAAATTGTTCAATTGCTCAGTTAAAGCAACTGAGCAATCCAACATTTTTCTGATTTTTGATAAGATTTTATCTTGTTATCTAAACAATTTACTGAAAAATGTCACCTTATGGGGCAAAGTTTTTCTTATTTTGATGGCACTTTTATGCTTCCGTAGATTAGCATTGCACGTTTTACTTGTATACTATTAAATATTAAACGTATATCCTGAACTTACTTGAAGCTAACGAACATGGTCAACCCATCCAATAGTAAAATTAATGCATAAACTATCCAAATTGAAGCTGGCGAACATTGTGCAGTAGTTCTATTAGGCATTATGATTTTTTTCAAAATCATACGTTTCTTGGTATTAATATTGATAGCAAACTCTCTTGGAATAACAATATTTCGTCAGTATGTAACACTGTAGCAAAAAATACTGGTATATTATCTAAACTGAAATATTTCCTCCCACAGCATGTCCTTAGAATGCTTTATCAAACACTAGTTCTGCCACACTTATCCTATTGTACAACTATTTGGTCTGGTACATACAATGTTAACATTGACCGCCTAAATATTCTCCAAAAGAGGGTTATACGTCACATTGCTAATGCCCCACCACTTGAACATACTAGTGGAATATTCAAGTCCCTAAATTTATTAAAACTCGGTGATATTATAACAGTCAAGGTTGCTGCCTTTGCTTACAAAGCATGGAATGGATTACTGCCAGTCATGCACTTTTAATGACTTTATTTGTAGTAACAGAGTCTTACATAACCATCACACAAGACAAGCCAACAACGCTCATTGCAATTTTTACCATAGTAACATAGGGAAATTCGGTCTTCATAACAGAGCAATACAAATCTGGAATGATCTATCAAAAAAATTGAAGTTCATAACTTCAAAACCCACATTCACCAGACATTTGAAAAGGGAATTTATTAACTCGTACTAGTAATATTTTATTACTATATTACTGTATAATATTATTACTGTATATTTAATCCTTACGTATATTCTGTATTATCAATATTTGTTCATATTTCTTTTCTTTTCTCCCAGGGAGTCTCCTACCTTGTTAAGTCTTTTATGACTTTTTAGGAGACTTCCTTTCCCTTTGTACACAATTGGTGATAAATAAATGAATGAATACGAAGTTTTGTATGATGGAGTATAAGGATCGCGAGAAACAATTTCTCAATGTGACAAGGAAAACGTGGTAAATATGACTGGACCGAAAATTTTAGGTCATTCACAAATTACAAGAATATATGTAAATTAGAGTGCGTCAGTCGGAAAATAAGAGTGCGACAATCGAAAATTTTGACTTTTGCACTAAAATTTTCCAAATATCGTCAGTTTTACCAGGATTGGGGGAGTGTGACCCCACACCGCCCCCTCTAGCGACGTCCCTGGTAGTACGGCGTGCACTGTGCATATGTCATGATGCACTCAGTTTAATATACATAGGGTTTGACCATAGGCGTACGGGACCATTTCGGTTTGTGGGGGAGCAGTGTTCCCTGTTAATAATTTTGGGCGATAGTGCAAAAAGCATGGTAGCCCAGATGAGCTACGCTTACGAGAAAATATTCGGGCATCATGATGCTAAATAAAGAAAATCATTAGGCTTATAAAGTTATATTAATATTAATGTCACAAAACAAATAACACAGAACGCTCTCCACGGAATTTTCGGGCAAAAATATGAAAAGATTCGGGCAAGCTACTACATATTTATATATATTTTTCTCCTCTTAGGCTGCCCGAATTTTTCAGGACTTTTGCCCGAATTTCTTGTCCTCTGGAAATTGGGGGGGCAGTCTGCCCCCTGCCCCCCCCCCGCCTCGTACGCCTATGGGCGTGACTTGTTCCTATACACAACGCGGTGTACCATACGTGTGCAGTTTGCATGTAGGTTATTTGTTTATACTGTATATATATTTGTATATAAAAGTTAAGTTTTATGCCGGCAAACACTTTACCTATCATCTCTTCGCTGTTGGTGAATATCACGTCTTAAACTACGATTTAAGAAACGGCTGGTTCAAACATCTCACTAATTCTTTCGGCGACTTTAATTCATATTCATTTAGCACAATAGCATTTCCTTGGTATAAACTCGTACAGGGATTATACGACGTGTCTACGCGGCGTCTACGCGGCAATTTGTTTGTCAACGAGTTTATACGGGGTTGTACTTTTTAATACGACTTTTTATACGATCATGTGCGCGTACACATATCCAGTAATTTACGCGAGCGGGACTGTAGACTATTTTTTTAGGAGTATTTATATAATTTCATTTCATTTATATTATTTATATCATATCATGAAGCTGCATGGTGATCGGCTGAAAATGAATGCCGTTATTAAATAGAATCCGAAACCGGTAATAAGTTTAATTCGTATGGACATTAAATCAGCAATTATTTCCAGTATGGCCTATACCATAGTCGGATGTGGCTGAATTGTTGTCGGAAGTGAAAATATGCAGAAATATATTCCCGCAATACAATTGGTCAAATATTTGTCAGCAATAAATCGAATATATGTATATATGTCTGCATTAAATTAAATATATGCTGACTATAAATCGACTATATGCTGACATTAAATCGAAAATATGCCAACATAAAATTAATTACAGGCTATGCCCTCTTAAAATTGATTTTATGCCAGCATTATAATTTGAATATATGCCAGCATTTATTTGAATATATGCCAGCATTAATTCGAATTCATGTCTACATGAAATCAAAGTTATGTAGATATAAAAATGTATTTGATTCAGAATTAATGTCAGTATTAAACCGAATTTATGTGAGCATTAAATCGAATATATGTCGGCATAAATTTCCTAATTTTGTCCACTGTGGCCAACCATATACGGTCTCTATGATCAGGGAACTGCTTCAAGTTATTAACAAATCCAGAAATCTCACTGTATCAAGGAACACACTTAATTAACAGCGCATAAATTTAAGTTAAGGGGGGAATGGGCAGATACAACCTTGAGCTGTTGCCAGCCTAGTGTTTATATCAGGGGCAAGCCCGGGACGCTCTAAAGTGTGTTAATTTATTAATAGATCGACATTCAGGTTAACTTGTACAGTACGAACAATGATTACATAGTTTCAAGCTGGATCTCTCCAAAGGCGGGAAAAAAGCTGGATCTGTTCAAAGTAGTGGTTATTGCTATATACTGACTGAGTCACTACTCACTGGGTTATGACGTTGACTGTCTGTGATTTCTTCATCATATCTGATTGTATGATCCCTGAGACAACCGCAAAGGCCTCTTTACTGAAAGTTTTCGGACCGGCCGATAACCAAATGAGGCAAAGTCTGGACGTTCGCAATCTGAAGCCAAATTATATTCGTATCTAACCGTTTTTCGATTTAATATTAGATTGTTGATCAAGAGGTAAGTTCCATTTGCCTTTTTTACTTTACCCCTTATGTGTAGCTACTCATTAGCTTAATAAATATATATATATACATATTATAAGCGTTGGTAAATATATCACCTAGGTCTAGGACGTCTCAGACTAAAAGACCTTTATACCTACGATCGACCGTTTCTTCATCATCATCCTAAAACTTACATAGCCTATTGTATTTAAAGCAACCAATCAATCTGATGTTAGAAAGTCTATAGTAAACTAATGTATAATCTCGACCACCACATGTGTTTAAAATGAAGAAATTCTAAATATCAAAATTTCCAAAATATTTCAGAAAAGATATCTTTACACACTGTGTTGTATTTGCCAGTGGCCTAACCACATCGGCTGTTACGGATTTCCAAGGTATAATTAGAAGACAACTAATTGTAATTGTTTGTTTCATGTTTTCTTAAGAAGCATTTGAGTAACATTTAAGTCTTTTTTAATAATTTTTGGTGCTTTAAATGTGGATTTTAAGGCTTAAGTTTGGCAATGACTAGCCATGGCGTGGCCAAGGGGGTCTTGACTCTTGTTAACTAAATACTACTAGTAGTAGTACTAATTACTATGTAGCTTTAAGTTAACTTAGGCTACGTGGGTACAGTTAGGGCATTACACGCCTAATCTTGCAGTCTCAAGGTTGATTTAGCAATGTGGTCACAGGGAAAGGCTGTGAATTACATACATGTATGATGTAGATGGAAGGAGGACCTCATGTTAGGGAGATAACTGACTATTGCAATAGAAAACCAGATAGCTGCACACTTATTGAAGAACACTATAGTCTATAGGTCAAATCAGGGCACAGTGGCTGGAATGAATTCATCTGAAATTGCAACAATAGTCAAGTAGCTAGGCTACACTTTATTTCTTGTGACTGCTGTGAGCAACTACCTTGAGTTTGTAAAATTAGATAGGATTGGATCTACAGCAGGTATTCAAAGTTAATGTAGTTCTTGCAATAGACCAGCCTCTTTCCAGTGAGACTTTGCCTCATTAACATAACAATGCATATCACATGAAATCACTCTATGTATACTTAAATGAGTTTCCTCATTGTTGTATTAAAATTCAAAGACTATAGTAATATAACATTGGGTATATTGTTATATGAATATTTAACATAATGAATCTTGAAAATGGGTTAAGCCTTTTTGTAATATGATTGATATGTTATGCTAAATATTAATTATGCATTGCTTTTCAGTCCTAATTATGAGAAGAAAGAGAGAAAAGCCGGAGGAAGTGGCACGGTCATATGTAAAAACAAAAAAAGACAGAGATGGCTTTCTCGTACAGCAAGTTCCCCTTAAAGGTAATGTCCTGCAATTATTTTTTGATATACTATTTATGTACATGACTGATTCAACTTAACTTGCAATTTACCTCTTTTGCACTGCTATTAATCCCACCTGCCCTAACCGTGATGTGGGCCTTAAGTGTTAATTAATGTGGAAGGTACAGTTCACACGGTTGATGAATTGTTGTGACACATTTCCTGCTCCAATTTGTTAAACAATGAAAGAGAAGGAGTCTTTAAACAAAGCCTATCTCTGAGATTGGATTAAGTTCTAATTCTAATGCAATTTACTGCAGCTAGAAAATTGACCCTGACACATCCTGAATAAAAAATTAAGAATATTTTTATTAATAATAATTCTAAGAAAAAGCCAAAGGCATAATTAGAGGATCTTTATGAAAATAGTCAAGCTTATAATCTACATGGTTCATTATCTTGGTAGGGGTGGGGGTGGGTTGGTCACACTATTAACCTGAAATTTGTGAAATTATTAGTGCTTGTACAGGTTCTCTGGAACCTTACCGACTGATAATTATCTATATCCAGAAGTGCTACCAGCTTGCTCCAGTCCTTTTTTTTCACAATTTCTTTTTTAGCTGATTCATGATCTTCAAGCACAAAGCTCTAGCATACTATATTTGACACTGATTGCACAAAAGATTTAGAAAAAAACATTAATAAAACCTTTTAATTTAATTATGTCTAAGTGCATTGGTATACCATAGAGTGACCTGAATCCAGGTCAACAAAATGTAATCTGTACTATCTACAACTTAACAAGCAATGGAGCCTCAAGCTATTTGTAGGTTCAGGTAACCATACCCTGCTATGGATTTACCTCCATGTATAAACCAACCCATTTAAAGGGAATTGTTAAGAGGCATACAGTTACCTAAAATTACCTTGATGTTTCAAAACACAGATATTGGATGTTTATAGCTTTAAACAAGGGATCAATTTGTAAGAATTAAGGAAATTAAATACAATTTATTTTAACTGTAAATCATATAACTAAAAGAACATGCATGAAGTAGCAAAGAGTGTATTTGAAGGTCCTTTAAATATAATCTCCAACTGGCCTTTACAGACAATAGATACAGTTACATTAAAAAGTAAAAAATCAGGAGCACCATTCAATTAGTCAATTTTCATTCATGCACACTAAGGATACTTGATCCTAAGCTGAGATGATCAGCTATTTACCATATCCCTCTTACACCCTCATCTGCCCTGATCTGAAGTTTCCCTGCATCGTCATGAATTATGGATATGTTCAACCAAATCCATTGCTATTTCAGGGAAGGTAAACCTTTGGAAACATTGACATTTTTGTTATAAAATAACCCAAACTGATCCCTGAATTTAACTTTCACTAGCCTGGTCAGTAACTTTTTGACCATAAACATAACTGCTTGAATTTGAGATTCAGCATATCAAATTGTCAAAGAAAACTGGAAATTTCCAATGCTATGGTTATTAGTCTGTTGCACAGATGACATAAATAGCAATGGCACAGTTTGCAACTTGGCTTACAGTACAATTATCATGTTGTCAGTATGGGTTAACAAACCATTTCAGGCAATTTAATCTAGTAATATAATTCTAATTGGTCTGGGTTGAAAGCGTGTTACACTCCGTTGAATCCCCTGATTATTTCAGGGTGTGGATAAGATTTTTTTTTTTAGGTTACTTGGTTTAAGTGTCACTAATAGGTGACGTGTATTCACATAAATTGCATACCAGCAGTTACCACATACTAAGTACTATTACATTGCAACATTGGAAACCTGTTTTAGATATAATGCAATCTTGATTTCATTGACATTGGTTGTTGAAAATTCTTCAATTAAATTTTAATTTGCTGTCATTAACTAAACTTTTTAACAAGGATTAAATAAAGTAACATGTTAAAGCTTGGTGATCATGTGTACAGCAGACCCACAGCTAAACTGTGCAACCAACCTCCGAAGCCAAATGTGCTTGTTGCTTATGACATACTAAGTGTCCACTAATATTTGACAGTGAAATACTACAGTTCCCAATACACTTAAGATTGGAATCCATCACCATCCCGAGCCAATGGAATTGAATGAACCACACAATAGTTTCACTACTGCCAATTCTTCACAGATAAAGAAGAATACACATCTTTTATCACTAAATTTTCAATCATCTTACTATTGTTTCAAATGTAATGTAGCAGAGTGTGATTTACTCTACATATGCCTGCACTCCAAAACCTACAATCTACTTCACCATGTAGCATGTAGACTCCAGCCCTTCATACATTCTTAGCTAAATTGCAGTCAAGGCCAAAGTACTCTGAGTATGGAATAACCTGAATGCTATGTCCCAGTACAGTATCTTGGTACAGTATTGAGGTTCAGCTAATGTTATACAACTCTCCTTGAGCACGCTACTGCTTAGCTACATAAAGAGAAAAATGGGAATTTTAATACCGACACCCCTTCCCTCTCCCTTTCTCCTCCAATATTATTAATATTGATTAAATGGTGTGTTGTGAAGCACATGTTATGTCACAAACAATTTTAAGTTTGCCTAATTTGGTTGAGAATGGTGGCATTCACTGATTTGCTGATGCCACATGTCCAACCATGCACACCCATGCTCCTGGACACATTCAGATTTAAACAAGGCAACATTTACAATGAACACTCTGTATGTGCATGGATACAATGTCACATACTGTATGTGACCAAACAATGCCGGACAAGTGACTGGTTTAAGTTAAAGGCAGTCTGTATCTATATGACTATATGTCCCAAATTATAGCATGATATAAATATAGGAGTTTTAAAATAAAAATACATTCCTGGGGTGTTTACTCTCTAAATTGTTCTCTGACATCCTAAGTGAATGTACATGATGGGTGTATGTCTCATTGAGGTAATTAATTCCCTCCAGCCTCCAGGGTGTTAATAAAAATATTTTAAGAATTGTTACCAAAGGTAACCATATTTGAAATCTGACATATTTGGGGCCAATACAGCATATCATTATATGCAACATGCAACTAGCAGATTTTAAGAGGAGCGTTGAACTTTTTACATGGAATGTGCTTTATGAAAGATACATATTAGGTTATAGGTTTCTTCAATCCTGTGAGTTACTTAGATATAATGCAATTGTTTTTATTACAAAATGACATGATCAGCTTTATTTCAAGTAAAACAAGTGACTGACCTTTGTGTGACCTCAGTAAGCATCGTAATGTTCTAATGACAGCTCAAGTATACTATTTCAAAGGGCCTTCAAGAGTGTATGTTAGTACTAACAGCTATCTAAGGTTTTCTATCGAAGCTAAATGTAGCTATTTAGTGATGGGTCATTCCATATCAAATCACCAAATTTTGGGGTATGTTGTAGTTCGACATCTTTGAAAAATTCCCAAACTTTTTGTATGATTGAACCACCATGAAACAAGCATATTCTGAAAATTTCAGTTGCATTTCTTTACAATTGGCTGATTTATCACACTTTTAAATTCTGCAATTTGTTGCCACCATGGCATTTTGACATTTTCTTGACTTTTGAGGTCTCATTTCTCAGCATTTAAACATTCTACTACCTTTCTATTACAGAAGCCTATAGAGTCTATCCCATAGAACAGGAAAATAAAAAAATAGGCTACAAAAATATTGTCTTGTTGAGTTAGGTCAACTTAAAAGTGTCAAAATATTCGATTTTTGTACTTTTCACTAAAAAATGTGCCATTTTTAGTGATGAATTGCTCCTAAACCATTGCTTCAGGGTACTTAATTCTTTCAGATGTTATTATTTCTAGTATAAACATTACAAAATAATGATAACAATGCTTTCCTATAATATGTTTGCAAGTTGTGCAACTCTTAAGTTGCTATTTCATGATGCGATTCAGCATGAGGTAGGGGTTTTGATGCTAATTTTTTACCAAAGTAACCATGTTAGAGCTGTCACGGTTTTATACTTTAATTATTAGTATAAAGTTCTTACACCTTAACAAATTTCAGGGTTCTAGCTGTTCTCAATATTAATTTATGAAGTTGTTAAGTTGCTCAGATGTACAAAAGAGGTCGTATTTGACGGCCAATAACTCAAAACGTGTCAAATTAAAAAAATCTGATAATTTTTTCTGGAAGAGATATAGTACCACCCTGTTTGTACAAAAAATTTCAGAAGGGTGTTTTGCCTTATTTTGAAATGAAAAATCCTCAAAGTTTGGGATTTCAACCAGTACATACATATGTCTGTACAATGTGTACAGTACATACACTTTACTGGATGTATATGTACGGAGTGCCATGAGAGCCAGAAGACTATGTTTAAACCTAACACTAATATACACACTGCACATATACACCCAGTACAATGTATGTACTGTACACACTGTACATAGATGTATGTACTAGCTGAAATTCATTTTATAGTAAAGTCTTCTAATTTAACCATTTGAATATGTACAGTGTGTATATTAGTGTTAGGTTTAAACATAGTCTTCTGGCATTCATGGCACTCCGTACATACACCCAGTGCAGTGTATGTACTGTACACACTGTACATACATGTATGTACTGGTTGAAATTCATTTTTTAAGTCTTCTAATTAAATGAATTCAACCAGGAGCAGACAAGTACATTGCAAATAGTATTTTTTTAATATGAAATTAAAAACTGCACAGTATTGAATTGAATAACCTTGAAGTACAGTACAATACCCAGGCTCAAAACACATGGAACATCAAAACAGGCAAAAACGTTTTTTTGTAAAAATCCCAAACTTTGAGGATTTTTCATTTGACTACTGCATTCAGAGTGTGTCATTATAACAGATTCATTGTTCTTAACTACTTCTACTAACATGCATCATATATATGTCATATACAACATTCCTGAGAGTGACCACAGCCCCATGCTTCTTAAGGTAGGTTGGTGGTTACAACAGGACATATTGTGGTTGCTAAAGGGAGGTGTAAAGTAAAATACTGTAGAATGAGTACAACATGTTACATCTCCCCTTTTCAGTTAAAATAAATTTAAGGACTCGGATGAGAAAAAAATATACTTTTACCTAACACTGCATAACCATAAAGTCAATTTCTAGCAAAGATTTGACAACTGGTTCTAGGTTACCAAATGACTATCGCTTCACTATCAGAAATAATTAAATTCCTTTGGTCACATTTCATAGTCACTGTGCCAACGTGGTTTTGTCTTTGCTCTAATACTTCTTCATAAATAAGTGTTCGTGGTTTGGTCCTCTGAAGAGGTTTGTTCATTGTCAGAATTAACTATATCACTGTCGTCATAACTAAATGTTTCACCAGTTTGAAGTAAATGTTTGCGGTTGCGTCTATACTGTACACCTTCACCTGTCTCTACATAGTATGATTTGGGCTGTTCAGCATTAGATTCAATAGTGACTGGTTTCCAACTTTTGTCAGTCTGTATATGTGAACATTATCTCCTGGTTGCAGTTCTGGTAATATCTTTGTCTGTCTGTCAAAATAGGGTTTTTTTTGTGTTTGTTTCTTCTCTACTAGTCTTTTGTGTACTGTCTCTGGCTTCAGTATTTTTGGCTCGAGTAAATGATCAGTTGTTGGAAGTAGGGTCTTTGTCCTTCGTCCAAACAGTCGTTGTACAGGTGGTTCGAGAATATTATCTCTTGGTGTATTCCTGTAGTCTAATAGCTAGGTATGGATCTTGTCCACTTTACTTTGCCTTCATTAGCAAAGCCTTTGCAATCTGCATCCCTTTTCTCTGCCATGCCATTTCTCCAAGTTCTCAAAAGGAAGTGGTAAGATATCAATACAGTGCCATTGTCATTGGACTGTTGTACAGGTGGGGTACAACCCTCAGTCCGACAAGTTTTCAGTCCGACAAGTTTTCAGTCCGAAAATGAAATACACGTTTTCAGTCCGAAAATAAAATACACGTTTTCAGTCCGAAAATAAAATACACGTTTTCAGTCCGAAAATGAAATACACATTTTCAGTTGAGGAATGAAAGGAGTTTTATTGCCATAATATCACCAATAAACTGTGAAAGCCTGAACTGATAGTAAAGAAATCGATTGAATCTTTCGTATAAAGTCTGACATCACCGGCCTCAGCAAAGACTTAGGACCCCTTAACAACTATCAGTTCTACAAACATATGTAATCCGTTCTTTGCTCCTTAATCCGCTTCCTGTATAGTCATGGGTTATTTGGTTCAAATTCCATTAATGCCATTTACACTTACCTAGCGTCATACTTTCATTGTGTTACACTTTGTACTTTTCATTCGACTGCCAAGTGTGTAGACGAAAGTCCCAGGGGGGCCGAAGATTCCAATATATTTTCTAAATATAATAAATATATATATTATATATATATATATATATATATATATATATATATATATATATATATATATATATATATATATATGAATTTATTTACTTATATATTTATTTATATTTATATTTATTTATATTTACACTTTCAATGAAAACTTGTAAATATTTGCACTTTGCTTTGCGGTTTAGGAAGAGGCGTATTTGCAAGTCAAAAGTTTGAAAAGGGAGACTTTCTGCTCGAGTACTGTGGGAAACTGCTCACAGGGGAAGAAGGAGATATACTAGAGCAAAACATTTCTACTGGATTCCGATTTTTCTTCAAATCCAAAGGACAGGAATTCTGGTGAGTAAAACAGTCATTGATTCCTGTAAATATATTGGTAGCTTGTTCAATAGCAAAGTGGTGGCAGGTTATACTGCTGCCTTTTTTCTGTTATTTTTTCTGGTAAGAATTTTTTTTATGTTGGCTTAATATGCTTTCGTCATTTTCACAGTATTGAATGCTTCAGAAGAACCAAGTATTGGACCAACATTTGGGCGCTTGGTGAACCATGGCTAAAAAGATGAATTGAACGTTAAGCTAACTGTAGTTGACATTGAAGGCACTCCTGCATTGTGTTTATTTGCACTTTGTGATATTCAAGAAGCGGAAGAGCTGCTATACAACTATGGAGTCAAACACCTACCATGGCTGCAGCAACAGTCTAAGGTGCGTAGTACCCACTCCTTCAATGTCATATACTGTACCAAGCAAAACTACAGTTTGAGTAGTTTTCTTAAATGAAAAGAGTTCAGTCTTGGGCAAAGTTATGGATGGATGTGAAAATTCTTATTTACACTTATCTGTTAAAGTTGGATGTATACAAACATGTTCAAGTTGTTATCTAGCTGTAATAAACATATTTAAAGGTAGTTTGTGTTGTTTTAATGTTGCACATAGAGTATATGTGCACAGCAAAGGTGCATCATCTGTATTTAAACAAACTTCCAAACAAGGAACTAATATCTATAGTCCCTCGAAGTGTGACATGATTATCTTAAATATTGCACTGAATGGCCCAATACCCTAACCATGAAATGTTTATGACAAGGGGGTTCTTCTCTCATTCGTAATTGCTGACATGTTGTATTAATTTTGGGGTTGCAAAAGATTGCTTTCTTTTAGCCTAGTACACAAAATCCTTGCCTTTTTCTTGATTGACTGTCCCAATCATGATGCCATGCGGCTCTTGGTCTGGCAATCATGTCGCTTAATGGTGTTAATTACTTTAATTAAGGTTTCCATCAATGCAGCCAAGAATAGAAAAGAAACAGAGAGTGACAAAGAATCAGGGAATGGAGATGAAACAATGGATGAAAGAGATCATGCAGATAATATTAAACCATTTCAGGTGAGTAACAAATGTTTTTCTACTGGAAATAGCAATCTTCAAAATACTGCTAACATAACATTGTAGTAAAAGCATCGTAGAGACAATTCATGCAAGGATCTGTAAATAGAAGTGTTAAGACTATCTTACAAGTGTACATACTTCTGCCTGTGTTTGTCTAGCAAACTTTATTTGGATGAAGACATTGTTGAGCATAGATTCCAATGTGTTGAAGTTTATTCATTAGCCTCCTATATTTTCAAGTATACACCTTCAATATGGTCCTTGGTTTGTAGACTGTGGACTTAAATATGACTGATTAATTCAGGATATCTGTGGTAGTTAGAAAACAAAAACCTTTAATGATGGTCTAGTGTTTGAGAGTGGATTCTAACCTCGCTGTTACATTGACTTTGTCAAATCATATCCACCTAAACGTACAGTGTTTACCTAATGACCCTTACTATGGTCCTGTGTTTGAGGGTGGATTCTAACCTGTCTGTTACAGTTATTTTTATATGACCACCTGAATGTACAGTGTATACTAATGACCCTTACTATGGTCCTGTGTTTGAGGGTGGATTCTAACCTGTCTGTTACAGTTACTTTTATATGGCTACTGAATGTACAGTGTATACCTAATTACCCTTACCATGGTCCTGTGTTTGAGGGTGGATTCTACAGTAACCTGTCTGTTACAGTTACTTTTATATGGCTACTGAATGTACAGTGTATACCTAATGACCCTTACCATGGTCCTGTGTTTGAGGGTGGATTCTAACCGTTACAGTTACTTTTACATGGCTACTGAATGTACAGTGTATACCTAATGACCCTTACTATGGTCCTGTGTTTGAGGGTGGATTCTAACCTGTCTGTTACAGTTACTTTTATATGGCTACTGAATGTACAGTGTATACCTAATGACCCTTACCATGGTCCTGTGTTTGAGAGTGGATTCTAACCTGTCTGTTACAGTTACTTTTTCATGGCTACTGAATGTATAGTGTAAACCTAATGACCCTTACTATGGTCCTGTGTTTGAGGGTGGATTCTAACTTGTCTGTTACAGTTACTTTTATATGACTACCTGAATGTACAGTGTATACCTAATGACCCTTACTATGGTCCTGTGTTTGAGGGTGGATTCTAACCTGTCTGTTACCGTTACTTTTATATGGCTACTGAATGTACAGTGTATACCTAATGGCCCTTACTATGGTCCTGTGTTTGAGGGTGGATTCTAACTTGTCTGTTACAGTTACTTTTATATGACCACCTGAATGTACAGTGTATACCTAATGACCCTTACTATGGTCCTGTGTTTGAGGGTGGATTCTAACCTGTCTGTTACAGTTACTTTTATATGACCACCTGAATGTACAGACTGTATACCTAATGACCCTTACTATGGTCCTGTGTTTGAGGGTGGATTCTAACCTGTCTGTTACAGTTACTTTTATATGGCTACTGAATGTACAGTGTATACCTAATGGCCCTTACTATGGTCCTGTGCTTGAGGGTGGATTCTAACCTGTCTGTTACAGTTACTTTTATATGACTACTGAATGTACAGTGTATACCTAATGACCCTTACCATGGTCCTGTGTTTGAGGGTGGAATCTAACCTGTCTGTTACAGTTACTTTTTCATGGCTACTGAATGTATAGTGTAAACCTAATGACCCTTACTATGGTCCTGTGTTTGAGGGTGGATTCTAACTTGTCTGTTACAGTTACTTTTATATGACTACCTGAATGTACAGTGTATACCTAATGACCCTTACTATGGTCCTGTGTTTGAGGGTGGATTCTAACCTGTCTGTTACAGTTACTTTTTCATGGCTACTGAATGTACAGTGTAAACCTAATGACCCTTACTATGGTCCTGTGTTTGAGGGTGGATTCTAACCTGTCTGTTACAGTTACTTTTATATGACCACCTGAATGTACAGTGTATACCTAATGACCCTTACTATGGTCCTGTGTTTGAGGGTGGATTCTAACCTGTCTGTTACAGTTACTTTTATATGACCACCTGAATGTACAGTGTATCCCTAATGACCCTTACCATGGTCCTGTGTTTGAGGGTGGATTCTAACCTGTCTGTTACAGTTACTTTTATATGGCTACTGAATGTACAGTGTATACCTAATTACCCTTACCATGGTCCTGTGTTTGAGGGTGGATTCTAACCTGTCTGTTACAGTTACTTTTTCATGGCTACTGAATGTACAGTGTATACCTAATGACCCTTACTATGGTCCTGTGTTTGAGGGTGGATTCTAACCTGTCTGTTACAGTTACTTTTTCATGGCTACTGAATGTATAGTGTAAACCTAATGACCCTTACTATGGTCCTGTGTTTGAGGGTGGATTCTAACTTGTCTGTTACAGTTACTTTTTCATGGCTACTGAATGTACAGTGTATACCTAATGACTATGGTCCTGTGTTTAAGGGTGGATTCTAACCTGTCTGTTACAGTTACTTTCATATGACCACCTGAATGTACAGTGTATACCTAATTACCCTTACCATGGTCCTGTGTTTAAGGGTGGATTCTAACCTGTCTGTTACAGTTACTTTTTCATGGCTACTGAATGAACAGTGTATACCTAATGACCCTTACTATGGTCCTGTGTTTGAGGGTGGATTCTAACCTGTCTGTTACATTTACGTTTTAAAATCATGGCCACCTGAGTGTAAAGTGTTTACCTAATTAGCATATACAGGTCTCTTGGATGAAGTTATGTTAAAATAACTGTTGGATGTTCTTTCCCTCAAGTCAGTGTTTTGTTAGAAATTGATTTAATGCAATTGATTTTTGTTCTTTATTAGAACCAACAGCGATGGGCTCATCAGTTAGAGCAGCTCCTAAACAAAGACTCTAGAGTTTGTTTCAAGTCAATTGGGCGACTTTCTTTCAGCAGGCAGTACAAAATTGCTGATGGTAGCAATGGCGCACAAATTTTCATTGGACTGGTAGATGAGCAATGGCCTGTAGCAATCAAAAGACTGAACCAGGGCACCCACTCTATGGAACAAACTGTGAATAAAGTGCTTAATGAGGGCATGCAAGGATCAAAGCATTTGTTAAGAAACACACTTTCGGAAGAAGATGATGACTTTCTCTATTTAGCTTCACCCCTTTGTGAATATAACTTAGAGGAAATAATTGAAAACAAGGGGAACCCATTAAGACCTCAGCTCACAGCAAACAAAAGAGCATCTCTAACTTATCAACTTATGCTCGGCATTGCAGAATTGCATCAACTGAACATTCTCCACCGGGACTTGAAACCAAGTAATGTTCTCTTAGGTAAGCAGTCACAGGGCTTGTTTGAGAGTCATTTCAGAATGTTGTATTTGTATTAGAGATTTCCATTCCATGGTGCTGGTCATTAACTTGTTTGCATCAAATTCAACACAACTTTTGCACAGCATTACAAAAACCAACAGCAGCAGAAGAGCCATGCATGATTGTAATTTTGGTCACAGGTCAATGAGAATTGCCCTCAATTTTAAGCATGCTAAAACTGTTAGTCCCAGTTTGCCTTCAAGTTATCACTCTCAGTATTGATTTATATTTTACAGTCAAATCTTTTGAATGATGTTATTCATTCCAAATTTTTGGTTAATACACATAGTGCTAGAAAAATTTGAAATTTTCATTTAAACATTAAGAATGATAACTTTTGTTTACATTACAATTTGCTATGTGAGTGTCATTCAGGGCTGCCCAACAGCCAACTAGTAAATTGAATATCAAAACAATCTGCTTGCTTGTAAACAGAGATAAAGATAAAGGTGTGATTACAGGATCACACAGGCAAAGAAATAGGCAATTCATATTCTTTCAGTTTGTTTACATCAAATGCATAATGGGAATTATATAAAGGAATACCTCCCAGTGGTTCTTTCTTATTCGCCAAAATAAGCAATATATATTATTTAAAGTCTCAGTGAGGAAAAGTACCACCGAGCAAATGTGGTAGAATTAAATTTGTAAATGTCCACAAACATTGTAGTGGTTTTAAAATCATGTAGAAGAAACTTTTAATTTAATAGCTTTACAGCTTCAATTAAAACAGAAAATCATATATAAAGGTATTATGTTATTTTATTAGTAATGTAAAAGTAACAATAGTCACCTTTCTGTGCAGAAATCAAATTGTCTTTTATGGATTTATTTGTCTATACTAATTGCACATTAATTGCTTTTGTTTATTCATAGATCACAATGAAAAGATACTTCTGGGAGATTTTTGTATTTCTAGACAATTTACCCATGGCACTACCCTTCTTACAAAAGCAATGGGAACTCTCTGCTCGACAAGTCCTGAAAACACCAGCAACAATCGTTGCCGATACAAGAAGTCATCTGATATCCAGGTGAGACATAACAACTATTTGCTTTGATTAACAGGATTGCTGCTGTATTTGAGCCACTGTCAAGCTACTTAAATATATCTTGGCAGCCAAAAAATTACTCACAAATTGATTTAAACTGTCTGTTTCAGCCAGCGTTTGTTTAATGAGGGAATAGTGAAGTATATACCACTTTATCCAGTCTGTTCTTTATGTCATTATGTTGGTTGCACTTACATACCACTTCCTTGAGATTAGACAGTTTATTTACATTATAAGTATATATATTTCATTTTCAAGATATCAAAATAAAATGTGATAGCTTTTGCAATGATCCTGCTATTGCTTTCATACAATTACTGTTAGGTCAATAATATATGAACAGTGAAGCCCTCTTTGAAGAGTTGACTATTATATATTTTGTCACAAAAAAATCAATAGAATGGACAAGCTCTTGATTTTGGGACAGTAGGATTTTCCCGTAGAGACAGAAAGTTTTCCTGGTAAAGAAAGATGACGAGAGAAAACAATACAAGTTCTTGTTTTACACTAAAGTACTTACAGTACATTTGTACAATGATTATAAGTCACAATTGAAAATTGGAAATGAGACAACTGTGGGTGATTTCACATTGTTTTGCCATGCACTCCATAAGTCATGGGATAACTTCATTTGCCATGACAGTAATACTTTTTGCGATGGAAGGTTTATTTAGCCCTGTTAGCTTATTTGCAAATTAAGAAGGGTCACTGTTCGGTGGACGGTCACCTCTGGTAATGTGATTGTGGAATCTATTATTCATATGCCTCATTCTTGAATATTGTTAACTCCATGTTATTTTCAAGACTACTTCTGATCAGTGATAAAGCATGGAATTGGGTAAGGAGTATAACGCTTCTCCACTTTACTCCTACTTAGTGTTACATAGATTACAAATAATCAATCTTAATAACTGTTATGAAAACACCTTGTCCAATCTACATAGAGCTAACTACTCATCCATGCAAAAACCTCTCTTTTCTTCTTAGATTATAAACACCATGTTATCAAATGACTCTTTTATGCTAAAATAAATTATTTGTATAATAAAACACTTCCCAAACAAATTTTCAATTGAAAATGTAATTGTGTTGCATTGTATTACCTCGACATGTGCTTGCCTTGCATTCTAATTACTATCTGATACACAGAGAATTTGGCCCAACATCCCAAAATATCATGATTGCACAGACTGTATAATGTACACTTAAAACTTTAACAGGTTTCTGTCCTTCAAAACCAATTGCATAACTATCCATGCGATCATAACCATAACATTTTGTAAAAGTTGAGTGCATGATACCTAAAACAACTGGTTTGCAGTGATTTTTTCCCCATAAGCAATGCAAAATATGTTAGTCACTGGATGGTGGAAATCTTTAAAATTGACTTCACTTCTCACTAACCTGTCTCCACACAACTACTGCACCACTATCTATTTAGTTATTTCTGTGAAGACAAATGCCACAAGCATCTCTACTGTACAGGAAACTGGCAGCAATCTGACAACATTATTATACAATATTTTTACTTTTTTTATGCCATAAATCATTAAACAGTCAATTTTCAAAATGATTTTCAGCGGTACGTTAGTTATGGATCCACTACTAAGGAGAGGGTCTTGAAAAAAAAAGGAAATCTTCAATCTCACTTTTTGAAATTGATTAACATACAATTTTAACATTACATTTGAAAGTTATGATCAATTTTAATTATTTTGTAAGTATTTTTCCTTCTTTCAGATGTTGGCATGCCTCATGTATTACATTTTGAGTGATGGACATGTCCCATTCGAAACCACAGTGCCTTACACTGATCAGCCAGAAGGTGTGGTGACAAACATGAAAAAAGGTCAATATAGCCTTAAACATCTTGGAACACATGACACTTTTCAGCCACTATTGGAAAACATGCTTAACAGGGATGAAAAACTGAGGCCCACTATTGAGGATTGCATAGCATTTTATGAGGGTAAGTTATTAGGCTAAAACTTCTATGCCTCAGCATTGACTGAGTAAAACCTTCAACACTGCTTGATTTAGGGTTGGTTAGGTGAAAGCAGATTAAGAAGCAATTCTTAAAAACTGGTATGTTTAAAGTATGAAAGTACGGTATAAATATGAATTCAAAACTGTCAAAGGTACGTATACCTCTCAGAAAGTGCTTTTCAGAGTTTTCATGTATTGTTTGTTTTGAATGTAAATATTGTTTTGGAGCTCACCTACATTTCTTGTTTCACAAGCTTTTAGTTCTTACAGAGCATACAGTAAGGCCACAAAAGTTGTGTCATTAAATAGATTGTTGGAACCAACCCACAAATATAGCATATATACTTACAAATATGTACCAAGAACACAGTCAAAGACAAGTAACAGTGCAGTAATGCTGGAGCAGTGCCATACAATTAAAACTGCACAATTCCCAATTGTTCTCAGCTTGGGATATTTGTAAATGCTTGTTATTACATTTCTATATCAATTAATTTGAAAGTCTTTATGAATTTTGCAAGTGACTATGCAGCTGGATTGTAGGATTCTACTGTCTTTGGAATTCATCAGTTGAATACTAATTAAGTTGAATGATCAAGAGGCATATATATATATATATAAATATATATAAATATATATAAATATATATATATATATATATATATATATATATATATATATATATATTGCAATTCAAGGACGAGTTTGATTAAAAGTTGAATTTACAAAATGTTTGCATATAAGCAGGCATGTATCTGTTTAATTGTTCACTGTTTTGGGGCATCAAATCTGCCAATATATGGCCTGTTTATATAAACCATTGGCCACTTCGGCTATGTCGAAAATCACTCTGATCTTTGTGTTGTTATCATATTCAATTATTTTTTCTTTTTTAGAAAATCATCTCAATCCTGATAGTTGCACCATACAATATTGTGCAGACACCAAAAATCAAAGTGATCCTTTGCCAGACCAAATGGATGCAGAGACTGTCCCTAGTGGATCTGCAGACACCAAAAATCAAAGTGATCCTTTGCCAGACCAGATGGATGCAGATACTGTCTCTAGTGGATCTGCAGACACCAAAAATCAAAGTGATCCTTTGCCAGACCAGATGGATGCAGAGACTGTCTTTAGTGGATCTGCAGACACCAAAAATCAAAGTGATCCTTTGCCAGACCAGATGGATTCAGATACTGTCCCTAGTGGATCTGCATGCACCAAAAATCAAAGTGATCCTTTGCCAGACCAAATGGATGCAGAGACTGTCCCTAGTGGATCTGCAGACACCAAAAATCAAAGTGATCCTTTGCCAGACCAGATGGATGCAGATACTGTCTTTAGTGGATCTGCAGACACCAAAAATCAAAGTGATCCTTTGCCAGACCAGATGGATGCAGAGACTGTCTTTAGTGGATCTGCAGACACCAAAAATCAAAGTGATCCTTTGCCAGACCAGATGGATGCAGAGACTGTCTTTAGTGGATCTGCAGACACCAAAAATCAAAGTGATCATTTGCCAGACCAGATGGATTCAGAGACTGTCCCTAGTGGATCTGCATGCACCAAAAATCAAAGTGATCCTTTGCCAGACCAAATGGATGCAGAGACTGTCCCTAGTGGATCTGCAGACACCAAAAATCAAAGTGATCCTTTGCCAGACCAGATGGATGCAGAGACTGTCCCTAGTGGATCTGCAGACACCAAAAATCAAAGTGATCCTTTGCCAGACCAGATGGATGCAGAGACTGTCTTTAGTGGATCTGCAGACACCAAAAATCAAAGTGATCCTTTGCCAGACCAGATGTATGCAGAGACTGTCCCTAGTGGATCTGCAGACACCAAAAATCAAAGTGATCCTTTGCCAGACCAAATGAATGCAGAGACTGTCCCTAGTGGATCTGCAGACACCAAAAATCAAAGTGATCCTTTGCCAGACCAGATGGATGCAGAGACTGTCTTTAGTGGATCTGCAGACACCAAAAATCAAAGTGATCCTTTGCCAGACCAAATGGATGCAGAGACTGTCCCTAGTGGATCTGCAGACACAAAAAATCTAAGTGATCCTTTGCCAGACCAGATGGATGCAGAGACTGTCCTAAGTGCATTCTCATTTGTGTCAAGTGGCTTAAAGCATCGGTTCCAGCAGGTGAGTGGTATTCTGTCCATTGACATGTGTGTTAACTTAAGAAACTTTCTGTTATCAAGAGCATATGTCAGGACACACTCACACAGCTGATAGCTATTTTTATGAAAAGGGAGATAAATATATCCTTCCTATTGCTGTACAGTTTTTTGTTTATGCGTGTGTTGGGGAATATTTTGTCAGAGTTTGGGTTATCAACAGCCATTTTTGACAACAACAGGCAGATTTAGGGATCTTTTCAAAACTTGAAGACAAGTGAAAACAACATACTGTAAACATTTTTGCTCTCCATACCAAACTTAACTTTGCTAATGCAATATGCATATAGGTTAGGCCTATTCATTCATTGCAGTGTGAGTTGTATTATTCGGTGCAGGCTGTCCATTATTGTGCCCTTATCTTTAATCTTAAGGACTTTTTGGTCAAAGACTTGTGATTATCCAGAATACTAATAGCTTTGGTTGAAATTCAGCTCACGCTGTGACAAAGGGTTTTTAATTGGACTCTTATTAGCTGCTCTAATTCATACTTGTCATTATGGTATGAGTTACTGTACCATTGGTGCTCTTGTGAACTCCTTCAAGAGGTTATTTGACATTTATGTGAACATTCTCTTTTGTGCATGCATGGATATGAATATTACTGACTTGTAAAGAAAGTTATTCACTATCTGTTATTTCTAGTGTTAGAATTTACATGATTGTGCTTCAGACTTTGAAAATTGATCAAAAGTAAGATCCTAAATATACTCTTCAATTAAGAGCATAAATGTGGTTTATATTCACATTTATAAGTGACAAATTATACTCACTTCATTTTTTTTTAACCTATCAGATTTTGCTATACAGAATCATATACAGAAGCTGGCAGACCTCCATGGTTGTAGATATACTGCAATGATAGAGAGTACCACAACCCATGTTATTCTCATTGCTGGTGAGTATTGTTGTAACTCTATTTTAATGTCTTCTTATTCTTTTATCAGTTAGTTAACTCGCTTCATGTTATTGGTAACTTCAAAATCTTTTAAGTAATCATTAACCAACAGCACATGTGAATAAAATGTCTAAACTCATGGATTTCAGTATTCTTACATATATCTTCATGTTTGAGTTTAATTGCTGGGTGTGATAAGGAGTTCTTTAATACCCTTAGAAGTGTGCACTTGTTGACATTGTCAAAATTCTGACCTCAGGCTGACCTTCTTGAATGTCATTCATAAACTTTATTAACTAGTGCAGGTTGTGTACATACATTTTATCAAGGACTGATTAGGTAATTTCACAAACAATAAAGGAAGCAAAATCACTTTGTGTTTTAAATCTTTTTTTGCAGAAAAGGGGAAATGTCCCAGAACTATGAAGTATATTACAGGCATTGCTGCTGGATTGTGGATAGTGAGCTACTCATGTAAGTTTAAATGAATTTGTCTGTCCATGTGACTATATATGTTTATAATATGTTCTTATCACCTGCACATATGCTTGATCAGTCCTTTTACCTGCAGTGTTGTACAAAGATTCTGTTTCTGATTTAGGACTATGCCCTATATAGTAGGACAAAAGTCATTCAGTATGTAGATGTTGGTCACTCAGTAAGGCAGTGTCAGGGCAGAAAAGGATAAAGAAGTCAAAACTGTAGAACATCAAAGGGTGACGATAGATTAAAGTTCAAGAGTGGCTTTGGCCTTTGGACAAAATGTTAACCAAAATAAGCAACACCCATCAGTTGCTTCAGTGATAGCAGAACTCATATAGAACTATCTTTAAAAAACTTTTTCAGTTACAACTTTTAAATATGGAATTGTTTCCAATTATATGTCTCTCTGCTAAGCACTTATAATCATCCTTGTTTGAAACAGGTCATTTTGTAAATGGAAGTTATATATGGTACAACACAGTAACTTGACATATTGAGAGTGATTAGACAGTTAAATGGAAGTTGCATTGGGCATACAGTTTCAAAACATTTGTGTGTTATTGGAATTTGAAATATACTGACTATATGTGTAGGTTTCACTCCTTTATGCTTGGAGCATGTGTGGTATGGCAGCAGCTAATGATGATATGTTAATGCGTGCAAATTAAGAAACAATTTTGTTCTGTCCACCTGTTTGCATTAGGGGTACTTCTTTGCATGCCACTCATTTGAATGAGTTTTTGAAATTTTGCTGAGCCATGTTGGTTCCTGAACTTCTTGTATTTTGAACAGGGGAAGTTTAAAGTGATAATGATCATAAATAGACAAATGTCTTTCAGCTCAGCAAATGTGCATATATTGAGAATGATCTCTTGCTATTACTTCATTGAATATATGTTGAAAGCAGTTGCTAATGGTAGATATTAAGCTTCCAATTTTATTTCTTTGCTGATGGTAGTTTTGCCAAATTTCTATAATAATTAAGAGGTACAGCACTTGAGATTTTAAGAAGTTCTGAAAATCAGCCATTAAAAATGTAATGTACTGTAGATAATGGTTCTTCATGTTTTGTCTATTCTCATCCCTTTGTAATATAGGGGTACAATCTTCCTTCAAAGCTGGCAGGCTTCTTGCAGAAGCAGACTTCGAAATCATTGGTGACTCTTTGGGTGTCCATTATGGCCCTATGAGGGCAAGGACCAGAAGAGAAGGAAAGCCTCTCTTATCCAAATACTCCATCTCCCTGCTTGGGGAATCAAGTAGCGGTCCTGAAGGTGATTTACATGAGAGTTGTTCATTTCTCATTACAAATTCTGTTTTGGGGGAAACCAATTTACTTTTACTTTTTGTATCATTGGGAAATCATTTTGTTAGTACATTGTAGGGAAAGAGGGCCAATTGTGAAGTTTAAAATGTCTAAGCATGTGAAATCATGTGGTGATTCATACTAGTAACATTTATATTTCTATCACATGTCTTTAGACCACTACAAAGGCGTCTGATGCAAATGACCATAATATATTTCTTACAAAAATATGCATATGGTTTCTGTGGCAAATTGGTTACACTGGATCAGAAACCCTTAAGACAATTACAAAAAGAAAATTCACATGTTTTAAATAGGCAGTTCTGATCCATTAGACCTCATTTGTGGTGACCCCTGGTCTATCTTTGGGTCTCTGCTTTTCAAAAGTTATGTTATTGATGTACTTATTTCTGAAAATTTCTCATTGGTTATGTTGAAGATGACACAAATTTATTTTTCACTGACAGTGATCTATGGCAGCAACCATGGTTAACAGAAAATAATATATATATATATATATATATATATATATATATATATATATATATATATATATATATATATATATATAAAATTAAATAAAATTGTCCTGTGCTTGAGATTGGATACAAATATTTCCTGACTTTTTGAATATTCTCCTATTCTATAGTCATTGACTCCCATACATAGAGGATTTATGAATGTAATTTTGTCCTGTGTTTGGGGATGGTTAACTAATTTTATGACCTTTGATTTTTTATTTCTATTTTCCTATTTTATCATGGAAATAACTTTGAATAGGGGCCTATGATTTAGGATAGCCTTCAATTTTTCTGATGAAGTTTGTTTTGTTAAAGTCATTGCCCCCATAGAGGCCCTGTGCCTGTTACATTGTTCTGTTTTTGAGGATAGATTTAAATATTTACTGACCTTTTCTGTTATTACTGTTCTTCAGTGTCATCAAGAACATATCAATCAACAAGTGCCTGTGATTTAGGATGGCTTTTAGTCATCTTGCATTGTGAAGTTAACTGTAGTATAATCCTGGACTCTAATATAGGCCCTATGCCAGATAAAATTGTCCTGTGCTTGAGATTGGGTACAAATATTTCCTTTTTTTAATGTTCTCCTATTCTATAGTCATTCACTCCCATACATAGAGGATTTATGAATGTAATTTTGTCCTGTGTTTGAGGATGGTTAACTAATTTTATGACCTTTGATTTTTTTATTTCTATTTTCCTATTTTATCATGGAAATAACTTTGAATAGGGGCCTATGATTTAGGACTTTAATCTTCCTAATGATTGTTTTTTTGTGTTATAGTCATTGACACCCATACATAGGGGATTTATGCATGTAATATCGTCCTGTGTTTGAGGATGGTTAACTAATTTTATGACCTTTGATGTTTTATTTCTATTTTCCTATTTTATCATGGAAATACCTTTGAACCTAGGCCTATGATTTAGGATAACCTTCAATTTTTCTGATGAATTTGTTTTGTTAAAGTCATTGACAGCTCCCATAGAGGCCCTCTGCCTGTTACATTGTTCTGTTTTTGAGGATAGATTTAAATATTTCCTGACCTTTTCTGATATAGATGTTCTTCTATGTCATCAAGAACATACCAATTAACAAGTGCCTGTGATTTAGGATGGCTTTCAATCATCTTACACGGTGAAGTAAACTGTAGTATAATCCTGGACTCTAATATAGGCCCTATGCCAGATAAAATTGTCCTGTGCTTGAGATTGGATACAAATATTTCCTGACTTTTTGAATATTCTCCTATTCTATAGTCATTGACTCCCATACATAGAGGATTTATGCATGTAATTTTGTCCTGTGTTTGGGGATGGTTTGCTAATTTTATGACTGTTGATTTTTTATTTCTATTTTCCTATTTTATCATGGAAATACCTTTGAACCTAGGCCTATGATTTAGGATAGCCTTCAATTTTTCTGATGAAGTTTGTTTTGTTAAAGTCATTGACTCCCATAGAGGCCCTCTGCCTGTTACATTGTTCTGTTTTTTGAGGATAGCTTTAACTAATTCCTAACCTTTTCTGATATTATTGTTCTTCTATCATAGGCGTAGGGGACAGTATATTTCTTAAGCTCCTATTTAGTTACCATATTTATTATTTTAACACAGTACTCAGCTACCTCCAGAAAAACATGCATTGTTCAACGACACGTAGGCGGGATATTGTCCCTGTGTCGGGTAAGACTGCAATTTGTCTCACAGAAAAAATAAAATATAACAAAGAATATGATAAACCTGTACTTTTAGGCTTGTACGCATCCCCCCCTCCCCCGCCCCCATCTATGAAAAAAATGTGTCTGATATACACTCATGTCGGGAATGTCCAGGTATACAGTTGACTAGTTAAAAAATTTGATCGTGCAAAAAGCTAGTAGCCCAGATGAGCTGCGCTTGCGGTGGTGTTACACAGAAATATTTGGGCATCATGATGCTAAATAAAGAAAATCATGGCATTGTCGGGCATATATTTGAAAAAGATTCTGGCAAGCTATTGCAATATATATATATATATATATATATATATATATATATATATATATATATATATATATATATATATATATATATATATATATATTATATATATTTACTTAGACTGTCCGGATTTTTCAGGACTTTTGCCAGAATTTGTCCTCTGTAAATTTGGGGGGGCAGTCTGCCCCCCCCTGCCTTGTATGCCAGTGATCTAGTGCCTGTGATCTAGGATGGCTTAAATTTCTGTCATCTTGTATCGTGAAGTTTACTGTAGTATTATCCTGGACTCTAATATAGGCCCTATCCCAGATAAATTTCCTTCTATTTTTTAATGTTCTCCTGTTCTATCAGAACATTTGTACCTTTCAACAAAGGCCTGTGATTTTGGCAGCTTTCATACATTTTGGTGAAGTTTTTGTGTTATAGTCATTGACTCCCATACGTAGAGGATTTATGCATGTAACTTTATCCTGTGTTTGGGGATGACTTAAGTAATGTTATGACATTTGATTTTTTATTTATGTTCTCCTATTTTATCATGGAATCACCAATTAACAAGTGCCTGTGATTTAGGATGGCTTTCAATCATCTTGCATGGTGAAGTTTACTGTAGTATTATCCTGGACTCTTATATAGGCCCTATGTTAGATACAATTGTCCTGTGTTTAGGATGGATCTAAATATTTCCTGACTGTTTTAATGTTCTAGCTATTCTATCAAACACAGTTGTACCTTTCAATAGGGGCCTGTGATTTTGGATAGCTTTCAATCTTCATGATGAAATGTCTTGTGTTAAAGTCATTGACTTTTGTAAAGGCCCTATCCAGGGGCGGCGATCTGTTTCAAATATTGGGGGGGACATTTGCTTGGATGCAGGCGAATTACTATCAAAGCGGAGCGCCACCATTGGTTGGCGCGCAGCGTACAAGAAAATTTTTGGTTTTGATAGCCCCCCAGATCACTGGAAATGGCACTTCTCGGGCTTGAAAATGACCAACCAGATGTCCACTTTTGCCTGAGAACCAAGTTTTACCTAATAGATTTTTTTCTTCATTCATCATACCTTTTTTTCAAGATTGTCACCAGTCACACATCATGTTCGACCTCATTGCATCTCCTGTGGATCATTGCTTTTGTAGGTAATTCTACGTAACGCCCCTTAATACCCGTCAGCCCCACTTTTCAAGGTTTTAAGCCCATTATTTGTTCAGAATTTGAATAATAAATTCACTTCAAAACATACCCATAATGTTGCACAAAATTTAATCTATGGACAACCAATATAGAAAATCCCCCTCAACCCCTAACAGACCGGTCAGAATTGCACGAGTAGAGGGAAGTATGATGAAGAATGTTGTTCAAAGAATTTTCGAAAATTCAGACACAGTTAATTTATCGGTGTAAAAATATTGAAACCTCTTATAACGGCTACTATAAAACTTCGATATCATAGAAAATACCAAAAAAATATGCTCGAGGGGGAGGGCGGTCTCCACCCTTCACCCCCCCCCCCCTCCCTTGGCTAAGCACCTGCGGTTAGAAATCTTGTAGGAAACAGGCCAAATGGAAACCCAGTGAACCCATATCGATGTGGATCATATGTGTGATTGTACGTACTTACACTCATGCACAAGATTCCAACCAAATTTCATTACGGATGCGGTCCGTCTAGCTATTCATTTCGAAAAAAAGTAAAAACTACTTTCGGTCATATATAGTAACAAATTGTGACACGGTTAAACAGGCGCCTTGTGAGGAATTTGCCAAGGGAGGGGCAAAGCTTGTACCCAGACTATCTAAGCGTAGCGCCACCATAAGTTGGCGCGAAGCGCAAAAGAAAATTTTGGCCGAAAATGCCTCCCAGATTGCTGGAAATGGCACTTCCCAGGCCTTTTAAGTTGCATCTAAGCATTTTCTATTTTGAAATTACTAGCGATATCATAAAAAAAATACAAAACATATGCTTAAAAAAAACTATGCCACCAAATATTGGGGGGGATATTAGATACTATATCCCCCCCAACAAAAATATTGGGGGGGACATGTCCCCCCCGTCCCCCCCATGATCGCCGCCCATGGCCCTATCGCTATTAACATGTTTCATGGATTTCCATATTTCTTGACATTTTCTCCATTTATGTTCTTCTAACTCTTTCATCAAGAGCATACCTTTCAACAAGGGCTTATGGTTAAAGTTGTCATTCAATCATTCTGTTGAAATCACCTGTAAAATCGTCATTGACTCCCATATTGGCTATATGCCTGTTACATTGTCCTGCATTTGAGAATGGATTACCATACTTTTTTTTACAACAACCTAGTTTAACAAGAATTCACTTTTGATTAAAGTATTTTGGGTATGGTTGCTTTCTATCTTCCTGGTGAAGTTTGCTGTAGTACTATCACAGACATTAATATAGGCATATGCCTGTTACATTGTCCTTTTTGTTGTTTATATACGTAAGTTATGCCTAATGAAGTTATCTTTAGTTAATGGCCATGGTCTCCTACTATATTAAATATAGTCCAAATGGTTATATGAGCTTAAGTATAGATTCAAATTGTCCTGCTGGAGTTTATAGTTCAGCCATGCATTAAATATTTATATTATACCCAACTTTATCAAGTATGCATGGACATGTGTGTGAGGATGGATATCTGTATTACCTTAATTTTTAGCAATGTCCTCCGACTTTATCAGGGATATACCTTTTAATAGCCCTGGGCTAGAGTATTTGTAATGGCATTACCTTCAGGCAAACAGGAACAATGAACCATATGGCCTCTATTCTTCAAGTATATATTCCATTTAAAATATAAATGGTTTTTATGTGAGGATTTAGCCCATTATGTTGCAAAAGAAGATGTTGTAAGTCCTTATATGTTTGAGAGTAAATCTTACAACATTTTCTTCTGCATGTATGAAAGTAGCGTCAACTGACATATTGGTAAAACAAAACAAATCAGCCCTCAAAAGAGTAAAATAAAGTGATATGAATTCATGTGCTCATGCTGCAGACAAGATGTAGTACTCGCCCCTAATTATTTTCTTACATGGTCTGAGGGTTAACATAAAAAAGCAGTAGAGGCAATTGTGGCGTGGCTATTATTATTATGTCGTTGCGAGAGTGATGACGCACTCTGTACGGACCAGGTGTACTGTGTTCCTGCCAGAATTTAGTAAAAGGTATACAGTGTGTTCCTGCCTACTTTTCCGTATTTAAAGTAGTGGTAATGAGTGTTCCCTCATGTGTCCACAGGGTAACTTGATGTTCCGAAAAATGTGTTATAGCCCAGGGTAACTTTGTGTTCTCACACGTTTCGCTGCCAACTGCAGAACCAGGAGTTATTTAAACAATGGTAGCATAAGTTATTGTATACTTATTGTCATAACATTTACTTCATAATCCAATTGATTTAATACCATCTTTCTTGTTGAAAGAGTTGCTTAATTTATTTTAAGTGGACTCTGATGAAATTCTCGCACATATAGGAATGAGGGAATATTAAGTTAACATACTGTATGAATGTAACACTATGTCAGTCGGATATGTTATAATAGCAAAATTTGTGTACACGCTAATATATCAGAACATTCTAACATTTTCTTAACTCTATTATTCCTCTTGCAGGGTTTTGCTTTATTTTATAAATAAATTAGAAAATCTACCACCGAGCCTTGTTGTCGTCATTTCCTGCCTTACATGACCTGTGTTTGAGAGTGGATTCTCATTACTGTTGAAGTTATTGTTTCCTAATGCATAATTGTTAAGCATGAACATCACACCCGGCATAAAAAAATGATCTAAGCCCTGGCTGCATTATTTAAATCTTGCTTGCATTAAAAAAAAAATCTGAGAAATACTTTATTTGACTGAACTTATCATGTGTCAGGGTTCTCGCCAGTTTTTTAGTCAAACCGGGTGGGCCCAAGTGCCAACGATTAAATTGTATGTTGTAGGTACCTGGTGTGGTGTCAAGTGACCCGCGTTATTGGAGGGTCCAGGGAAAGAAGCCCCCTGAAATTTAAGCGCATTTTTTTCAGACTAGCCATTTCCTTCATTTATTTACATGTTTTGTATTATTTTAATAAGTCAAACAGCAAGTTTTGCCCTAACCTGGATATATGCATGCACATTATTTGAGTTATTTTTGATGTCTTGGGTTTATTGGTACATGCACACTATGTCCTGACATTGCATGTGGTGCCTAATCATGTCCTGTGTTTTGGGGGATTGTGTCATTTTTTTTCAGACTAGCCATTTCCTTCATTTATTTACATGTTTTGTAGTATTTTAGTAAGTCAAACAGCAAGTTTTGCCCTAACCTGGGTAAATGCATGCACATTATTTGAGTTATTTTTGATGTCTTGGGTTTATTGGTACATGCACACTATGTCCTGACATTGCATGTGGTGCCTAATCATGTCCTGTGTTTTGGGGGATTGTGTCATTTTTTTTCAGACTAGCCATTTCCTTCATTTATTTACATGTTTTGCAGTATTTTAATAAGTCAAACAGCAAGTTTTGCCCTAACCTGGGTAAATGCATGCACATTATTTGAGTTATTTTTGATGTCTTGGGTTTATTGGTACGTTCACTCTATGTCCTGGCATTGCACGTGGTGCCTAATCATGTCCTGTGTTTTGGGGGATTGTGCATTTACAAACTAGCCATTTCTTTCATTTCTTTACATCTTTTATAGTATTTTATTTAGCTCAAAGGGTTATTTTGCCCTTAAATGGTAAATAGTATATTTTACAGACATGTCCCCACCCTACACACAAGTTTCCTACAGGTCCCGGGTTATGTGGAGAAAATGGGATGAAAAAGCATGTCCCGACTTTACTCATTGGGTGCGTATGTGTGTATGTATGTATGTATGTATGTATGTATGTATGTATGTATGTATGTATGTATGTATGTATGTATGTATGTATGTGTGTGTGTATGTATGTATGTATGTATGTATGTATGTATGTATGTATGTATGTATGTATTTTAGATCCGCCTCCAAGCAGGAACTCGCGAAGACGCCTCATTGGCTTATCAAAGCCGCAAGCTGACCGACGTCAGTCTCTTAGATTCATATTTAACGTCCATGGTAATGAATTGTCAATTTTCAACAACTCTGTAACTAGACGAAGTACATTAATCTTGGAGTTACTCGAATTGGGGACCTTATGATTGGAAGGCAGCGGCGTTAACGACTGAGCTAACACTGCGTATTCAGTTAGTTTTAGCGAACTTTTCATATCATTTCGTCCAGCCGATACTCATAGCTGGTACCTCAACTACTGTTCATGTCCTACAACAGTGCCTCAGTAATGACTACTTTGTGTTCATCAAACGGTAAAATATGTTACATGTGGCAGTGTAACAACTGCAAAGCTGTTAAACTTGTTCCCATGAAAGAACTGAGCGACTGGACATGGAGTCTATGAAGATGATAATGCCTACGAGAAGAAGTAAAGGAGAGTACGGTACCGCTTGATTCCAGTTCACACCTCTCTTTAAATTACGCCATTTCGTCATGCCGAGAACGCAGAAAGACCGTGTTTGGTTATATCCATGGGCTTATACTTATAGCATAAAACGACTAGATACGATTTCATTTTAGAATCGCGTATTCATGAACTCGCTCTAAATGGTTGGTACAACAACTACTGTTCATGTCCCACACACGTGCAGTAATTACTACTTTGTGTTTGTAGCATGGTAACATGTGTTACAGGACATGAACAGTAGAGACTGTGCCATCTATGAGTATCGGGTGTTTCGTCTCATTTCATTAGTCAGACGTGTACAAGATTCTAGGCACGTGTTGTATGAATGGCGTTCAAAAAAAGACAAGGTTTATTTTAACCACTCATCACGTATATGCACGATCGCGGATGCGATGAACGTGCGCTTGTTTTGGCTTCGTTTTGGTTAGAGTAACAATGAACTGAGAGCTCCTAAGAACATGCGCAAACAGTTTAGCAGTCTTATGAGAAACTACGGTGCGTAAATATGTCTATTACGTCTATAGTCTATGTTTTATATAGGCCTATCATTTGCATTCTTAACAGGCGCGGCGGAACGGGAAAATTATTGGGGCGGGGGGGGGGGCTAATGTGTGGAGACAATCTAAGCGCAGCGCCACCATCGGTTTGAGCGGAGCGTACAAGAAAATTTGGGGATTTTGAAACCCCCAGATGGCCGGAAACGGCACTTCCCGGGTGTTTTATGCTGCGAATACCCTAGCCCTAAAATATGGGTCTCAAGCCTGCAATTTCTCAGATTGCACGTAAAAATCTGTAAAAACATTGTAATTTGTATATTTGATGGTGTAAGTTAAGAGAGTAGCGACGTTTTTGAGTGTAGTAAGGGCAGCGGCGTAACGATGAGTCTGGGGGGGCCCCTGGGTCCAGGGAAGGAAGGGGCCCCTGGCTGCTACGGAGAATCAACCGATGTGCGCTAAGCGCACATCACGAACGCGGAGCGCGAAGTCCCAAAGGCGTTGGTGCAGGGCCCGCCTTAGGGCCCTGGAAGCTCTGGGGTTCTACAAGCTCTCTGGTGCAATGTTAGCCGTATATGGAACATTTCGTGGTGATTTTATCGACTGAGATTTTGGGGAAAATCTGCGTTCATAGACACATTTTGGTCCGCCTTGTCTGTCATACTGGGAACATGAAAAAATGTGTTGCAAAGCTAGAATACATATACTGAAAGGACAATTAGACTAAGATTGAAAGGACAATAAGACCAAATGACCAATGTCCAATTAACAAAAACATGTACATTTCCACCCGTGGCGTAACTCCTGCGGACAAATGATATCCAAGTTCCCAAGAACTTGGAAAGGCTAGAGCTTGAATTTACTGAGCATGGCCTTCTTGTCAGTAAACATAACGATTAGTCCATCTATATCAAGTGACCATGCCTCCTCGCTCTCGATGGAAAGGGGTTCAAAATATGCCAAATTTGTGTCATTTGGCCAGTTATCGGCCAATGTCATGTGGCAACCCTGACCGAGAGCGAATTCATTGAAATTAGAGACGCTATTTCGCTATATAATATGTACCTATCAAGTTCCAATGTGTACCTTAGGCTCTTGGGTCAGTCGTGCGGAAAGAAGGATACGAGATTTGCAGTTCCAGGGGAATATGATTTATGACGAACGTATTACCGCACAGAAAAATATGTCCATTGTCTCGTTTATAGTTTCTTTTCCAACGAAAACGTGCCGTTTCAAAAAGAAAAGAAAGAAAGGGTACCCCTCTTCTAAGTTCTGTACATCAGTGCAGCAGGGGCCCCTTTGGTCGGGGCCCCTGGGTTTGCCCCGTCCGAGCCCATAGGCGTTACGCCGCTGATTTTACATCATCACAAAATAACGAGCTCACTGCAGAATTTATCGGCACTGATGATGCTGTCAGGTAGGCCTATTATCCCCATTAATTATCAACTGCACTGTTTTGACATTATGTTTTTGTGAATACAGATTAAGTAAACAAACCTATTGCTTGGAAGTCCCGGGAATCAAAGGTTTGAAATCAACAGCAGATAATTGGTTAGGTGCGGCCCAGTCATTTTTTCACTCCTTATATCTGGCCTATTCATTAAAAAAGGTTGCCCACCCCTGCAAAAGTTTAGCTACATCATTTCAATTGATTTTTCATTCAGTAGGTGCTCGAAAATTTCTCAGCATATTGCCCGATGTTTCACAAAATTATTTGGTTTGGTGGGCGGGGGGGGGAGGGAGGGGGCTGCAGTACCCCGCCTCCTACGCCTATGGAATATGTGACCTGTTTTTCCACGGTTTTCTTTCCCGAAATGTTAAATGGGTCATATATTTTGTTTCATACTAGGATTCCCACTGACACTGACCTCAATATCCAAATAGAGACCGAAGTTGCGAAAGTTCTTTCAGACGGAACAGTTTACTGGTATACCATGGCATCGACGAGATCATTCTGCTTCATGAATATTTTGAAATTTCCATTTGATCAGCAGAACTGTGACGTAACGTTCACAACTTGGATGCACCAGAAAAGCGAGGTAATGGTTACGTTGTAGCAAAATACATTAAAAAATGTGTGTATAATACAGGACTACTTGATTAAAGGAATAATTTGGAAACCTAACCACCGTACTTATTTTGTTTCCATGGCCATTAAAAAGTGCACAATCTTGCTTAACATATTTTATGCTAATGTTCTCCATGCCATGACGTATTATTATCTTATTGCTGAAATGGTATATTGTAGTGGGTTGGTTATTGCCATAGCAACGTTTGCCATGGTTGTAGTTAATTTTCCTGAGTAGCGATTTGGGTGCTCACCAATTGTAGAGTGCCCGGAAGTCCGTTATCTGGGAGACGGGTAAGAAGCTTTCTGTGACCTGGAGAACGTAACTTCCATCTCGCAGACCCTCGCAACGAAAAGCCAAATATCATAAGTTGCATTAGGTGAAAAGTAAATTTCTGCTTTACCTCCAAGGGAAAACATTGAATTGATGATATGGGTGTAATGGGAATGTCAAATACTATGAACATATGTGGTTACCATTGAAACTGAGTTAAAATATCACGGGTTTGAAGGTCAAATGTATATTTGAGTGCAAAATTTATTAAGAACTCCTAGTGAACGGCTGGCGACATTTTCTTCAATATTGGTATGGAGGTGCCCCGTGATAGCAAGCTGTGTTTCGCAGTGTAATAAGTATGTCAAGTTCTATCAAAATGTAGTTACCATGGTAAACGAGGTCAAAGGTCAACGGTAGGAGGTCACGGGTTGACTTGCAACCTTCATAGGCATAATACGTATGTCAAGTCACTGATCAAAATATGTGGTTGCTATCGTAACAAACGTCAGCAGTCAGAGTTCAAAAAGGGATTTTTTTTTAGGCTATAACTTTAAGGTGAAGCATTGCAATGACATCCAACGTTCACAACAATATTGAATAAGTATGTCAAGTACTATCATACTATGTGGTTACCATGGTAACTGAAGTTGTTCTCGAGGCCGAGAATGGCATCAAAAAATAGGTAAATTTTCTCTTGCTCTTTGTAAGCTTTAATTTATTAATTCCTTCCTCTCTGGAGATCTCTTTACTACACTCCTTCCTCTCTGAAGGTATCTTTTCTACTGCTAAACACACCCTAATATCTAAAAAATTTTTAAAAAAAAACTTCTACTGTTCTAACTTCCCCAGTAAAACTCAGTAAAATTCCAACCTCTAACCCATGGCTGGACGAAACCCTCCTCTCACTTGACCCCCATGACCCCACCTGTCAGGCCTCAGTACACGCCTGTAGCAGTACTCCAGCTATACCCTCAAGATAAGCCTCAAGTGGAATATATCTATACACCAATTCCCACACACAAAACTGCCTCACTTTTAAAGGTTAAAACTGTATACTGCAAGAGTACCCTGCCCGGAGACCTGCAAAGGGGTAACAAAAAATGGATTGTAAGATTGTACTTTACTTTATTTATTTTTAAGATTTTAAATAACTCCGCCTGTCCAGAGTAAAACTTAGAAGTCGAGAATTAATAGACAAGGCGGTAGCAAAGTTTTTGAGTATACAATCAAAGATATTTTACTGCTGGAATGCGCTAGATTGCTGACTTTTACACTTCTTAACCACCAAAAGATGAAGTCAGTGAATGCGCGCAGCTGCCTCGCTTGTTTTCCACAACAAGATTTTTAACAGAGCGTTCGTATACGTCGTCGTCGTCGTCCTATGAGTCATGACTGACCCTTTGTGACCCTATTGATGATGACGTTCCAACCACTTCTATACACTCAATGAAAATGTGAATTATGGGGTGTGTTCGCGTGTGTATTCCTATTAATTTTGCTTTCCTTCAGAATTAAAGGTGATTTTTTGCTATGAATGCAAATACAAATGTTGAATGGTCTTACAACCTTCACAAATTAAGTATTGTCAAAATATGAGATTTCAATCATGGAAAATAAGGTCAAAAGTCATGGTGCTTTGCTCAATGCGGAGTTCATGAATTGAAAAAAAATTATGCAGACGATAAACAGTTATACATTAAATTGATTTGGCGATGAGATTTCCTACTCCGTAGATGGCCCTCAAGTTTTGTTTGTAATCTTGATTTTTTTCTCGTACCCTATGTAGCTCTTCCTTAAAGTACTAATATGTTGTTTGCTTGTGTGTAGTAGATGTAGCTTATTGGTTTTTGTTCCTTCATGCATAGTGTACGAAAAGGCATTCGGCAATAGTCAATTTAAAAAAAAAAGGATTATATAAAAGTAATACTGAATGTAAAAGTGTATGGTATAAAATGTAGATAACTAAGTTGATTGATTACTTCTCGATTGAGGGTTGTGACATAAGAAAAGTTCCTTAAGGGATTGAAGTTTTGGATCCGTTTTGTATTAACATAATTCGTCTAGTTATTCCAAATCACATGCGACATAAGCTTCGGTTCCTCTTAAATATGCAAAAAAGATGTTCAGAAGTAGTAAAATTTTCTAAACTCTAATTCCAAGATGGTAATGATTCTATACACAGAGGCAGTTTGTGTGTAATGGTTTACGTATACTGTTCTCAGACATTGCAATAAACTCTATTATCAACGGCCTGGATATAAAATATAGAATATATGAACTATGTTTTATTAATACATTGTCGAATATATTATGTGGTACTGTTTAAATTATTAATAAATACCGTTTTTAATTAATGAACAATAAAGGGCGGAGAACAGTTTGGTTCATTTTAATTTTCCGTGACACCCGCACCTGCGTATAAGAAGTTAAACGATTGTTCTAGATAACGTTTTTTTATTTGTTATTTCATGCTATTTCAACGGAAAATTTGATGTATTTCACGTATTTCATGCATATACTGTTTATTTCACAGCAACTACTTTACCACAACGACGATTTATTCATAAACGACACTTACAAACGAAATGAAGCAAGTCTTGGTGAATGGCATATGACGCATTTCCATCATGACCCAAGCTACCGATGTCATTACTGCGTAGAGGACCAATCATACATAACGTATAAAGTCACACTGGAACGGTATAAACCTTGGCTCGCCATGCTTAGTTTTGTGTTACCTTGCATAGTGGTGGAAGCCATGACTTTCCTTATGTTTTGCTTTCCTCATGGAGATGCTGAAGTTGCAACTTATGGCCTCACGTGTGTCTTGGCTTTGGTGGTTTTCTTACCGATGTTGTACAATCTGCTACCTGACACTGGTGTCTGTTTTGTAGGTCAGTTCAATGATAAACAGATTATTACACGAAGGTGGAGTTTCTAATTGCTGTAGAAAGAATGACGATACCACAGGGCCATATCCAATATTGTGTTCTCTATGTCGACAGTGTGGTCACGTTATGTCAATTTTTAGTGTTGTTTTTCGAATATCACCGAACAGTCAGTGTCGTTCAGCTCAATCATTGATATGCCACTGGACTTTCTGTTTGACTTGTTAAATATGAAAACGCAAGTTTGAATATGGCCATACTACGATTTAAAACTTCCATTAATATCACATATCGTGCCTGCCCCCCCCCCACCCCACCCCATTCAGGTTTGATATACATTTCAATTTAACTGGAATCTCTGGAATGCGTTTCATTGCTTAAGTTGAAATAGCTACACGAGAACTATCTTGAAAGCACTACAGCTTCCAGGCTTGGAATAAATACCACAGAAATTTAATTTCTCTTTCTGGCATGTGATTTTGTGCATTAAAGTCGTTACTAGTTGACAAGAAATATTTCAAAGTCTATCAACTTCAGGGGGCTGTTCTCCCCCTGCTCCCCCCACCAGGGCTTTGCAATAATGTCCACACATATTGTGCTTTAAACTCGCTGCGAATGAAAAAGAAATACATGAAAACGTTTGAGCTACCCTTGGAATCTCAATAGGGATCTGAGATACATTCCAGACAAATGAAAGTGTAACTGTAGCTTGTGACAAGTATTTTTGTGCTCTAAAATCGCTATCTAAAAATTGCTGCACCTTCTGTAGGCCTGCAATCCCAGCTAATAACAGTGTACAGTTGTAATTATAAAGCAAGTTACCGCTTTCGAAACATTGCTCAGCAAGTCACTGCTAGTCGGTCTCGATACTATGGTGAATGTAAGTAACTGGTTATATGACATTAAAGCTTTGTCACAATTGTGAATTTCGTGTATAAAATATTCATAATTTAAAGAGTTGTCCCAATACGTGCCCCCACACCCCATTCCCTTACTTTGGAACTGCTGCTAGTTGTAGTTTCCATACTAACAGAGTAAGCTATACCTATGTGTGCAATAATCGCTGATCACCGCTCATCGTAAACAGCGCTTAGCGGTATCCTGAACACAAAGAGGGGAACATAGAGTCGATCATTTGACCGGGGAGCTAGTTGATTTGATATTTAGACAATTTCGACAACACAAATCGATCTAAACAACCCCGAGATTTTTATTTCAATTTTTTTGTACAATTTCACTGTTACGTATTAAACCATTTGACATATTTAAATTAATTTTTTTTATTTTTAAGGAATTTATACCGTGATCTTGATGATTTTACAGTCGGTCGTAACAATGTTGAAGATTATTTGGTGGCGTGTGAAACCTGTTTCAGATAAAGTAAGTAGATCAACAATCTCCACCCAACCCGAAACCAGTCATGAATTAAGCAATGTAGATTCTACTAATCAAACAGATAAGAAAACGAGTTCGTCTAAAGGAGACAAGGGACGTAAAACGGAGGAGAAACCTGATTCACATCAAGAAAGTACACCACCTAGTCATAGAAGAAGCACCAGTGAAGTTTCTAGTGGATTAGGAATTGCAGAATCGAGTTTTTCACATCCATCGGTCACTAACGCAAGTGACAGGTCACCTCTAATAGACTGCAGCAATGAAGAGGACAAAAACAAAAAGGGTTCTCTTTGTTACTTATTATATACTTATGGGTTTGGGCTCATTTATTTCGTTGTGATTTTCATCCTCAACCTCGGGTTTTTTATCTTCTTATTTAGCTAGACACATTTAAAAGTTCATTGCAACAATAACGGCAGCTTTGATGATCGAGCAATAGTGGAAAATTGTACCAGAATTGTGCAGATAATATGCTTTTAGAGTAAACCTGGTTTTCTTTCAAATGCTATGATCATAATACACAGCAAAGAAATGTATATTTCGATAACGGTATACATAATAACTCTGTGATAACTTTCACTTTTGCAATGAGGTGTTGCCGCCTCATTCTAACATGAGCCGGTTCCTACACTACATGTATACCAGTTTCTTTTGAAGCTGCTACGATAGCTCAGATATCTTAAAGTGTTTTACTATTATATCTCAAAATTGTGTTTTCATTTAATTTCCTCAGTTCTCCCAAAAGTGTGTACTATTTATCTAGGATTTTCGATGGACAGGGATTGTCTCAAGTTCTAAAAAGACGATTGTTATTTCCAATTTACATCTATATTCTCAACTTTTGACTATTTTTAGGAAAAGGCGTCAACAACATCTAAGTTTTTACTCGTTCCTCGAAATTTCGACTTTTTATCTGAAGCTTGTGGCTTCGCATCTTAAACGTTTGGTGTTTTTTCTCAAATTGTTAACTATATCCTCCTTTATTATGATACCCCTCATTTCGACTTATTCCTTGAAACTGGAACACTGAATCTCACACATCGACTATTTAATACCAACTTTTCTTGAAATTTAGAACTAGGTTAGTATTAAGTTAGATTGGGGAGTTTTCAAAAAGGAACCGTACGGTACTAAATGAATTGTTCAGTCATTCGGCGGAATTGTATTATAGCAGTTAAAATCGCGACTTTTCATAGAAACATTGACTATATATCAAACCATATAAATGGAGTGTTAGCTCAGTGGTTAACGCCGGTGCCTTTCAATCATAAGGTTCCGAGTTCGTGTCACTCCAATATTAATGTATGTCGTCCAGTTACAGAGTTGTTGACAATTCATAGCCATGAACCTTAAATATGAATCTAAGAGACTGACCTCGGTCAGCTTGCGGCATTGATAAGCCAATGAGGCTTCTTCGCGAGTTCCTGCTTACAGGAGGATCCATAATACATACAATACATACACACATAAAAAGAAATTTACCGTTGATTCACTGGCATTCCTTTTTAGTAGTACAATTGATCCATATGTAACTATTCAATGTAAGGACTACGTAAAGGAAATTAATATATCTGCATGTGTGTTGATTAATTAATTAATTTACTTATTAATTATTTTTTTCTGCTATTAATCGCTAGTATTGTTATATTTAGTGTGATTCAACGAGGGAGAAACTCTAGTTGCAAATGTCAGAAATCTGAAATCAGTCAGTTCTGGCGTTCTGTTAACAGAGCCCAGTCCGCCATTGCTACACAAAGAATTACATCAACAGGCGTCATCATGTCGGCACTTATTTAGTGTGTACAATGTCCAGCTCCTCGTATCTTCTTTTTCTTGTTCGTTTTGACTCGATTGTACTCGCTTTTATTGCTTAGGTTTGCCATTGCATATGAATACTGTACACTGCATGATAAATCGGAATTATGAAGAAGACATATACAATATCATATGTACGCAGTTTGTGCATGAATAATGATAACGTTCAGGTATATATACTTGCTGTCTTCTCACTTGAATTCATGAAGAGAAACCTCTTAATATATTACAGAATTACTCTTTGGTATTCCCGGCAGAGTAAGTTCATGAGCGATGATATTACTTGACTCGTAGATAATTGTTTCATTTGAACTACCGTATTGTTTATGAAGCATTTTCGATGACCAATCAAATCTTCACGGTTTTTCATCACAGTTGGTAAATTACGCATTTGTACATATTAGTCTCGGTTCTTTTATAATTCTTTAAATGTTAAACTTGCTGGTAATAAATAAATGAATGAAAATAATGTCCCGCTTACTTTATATGAAAACATTTAACTTAATTGATAAAGACTATATCACTGAGGAGGGAATTCACAATTTCCCGTTTGTTTTCTTTTCAATGATTTTTTTCACCACTGTTAAACCTTAGATAGGAGTCAATGGAGCGCCCTCATTTTAATGATTTTAATACTCAAACCCGTATGGCGGTATATAGTAAACAATGTATATTGTTAAGTTCCAAAACGCTCCAAGTCTCCGGAACAAAGAGGTTAGTTAGAAGATAAGTCGAAGAAACGTGAACAAGCACGCCCCCAGTTGGTGAAGTAGGTCTCCTGCTCTCAGCCAAAACGATGGAATGAAAATGCCTCTTAATTAGTTCCACGATAGCATGCAGGGCTCTCTCCCCTAACACCTGTCTCCCAACACGACGCGACGCCGAATAGGCGTTAAACACCCAGACAGTGTCCAATAAAAAAGAGTAACTTTCAAAATTTATATACTGCCGCGCATACACTAATAAATAACTGCCGTTATACAAAAGGCCCAGCTACTAAATTCTATCTCGTGGCGATTTCCTGGTGAATTAAGTTAAAACAATATGGAGCTTCTTTAAGATGTATCTCCTCGGCTTGGAAACTAATTTTGGAGTGACTTCCAAAATATCCCTAATTTTGCCTTCCGAAAATGTGAAAGGAAATTTTAATTAGCAAGGCCACACCCGCTGCTTAGATATGTCTATACAAAATATTTTTACGCAAATACTCTACAAATTAAACAAGTCCAAACAAAGCATCAGATGGCGCTTAAATCCATTCATTCATTAAATTTCTATGTGACTAACTAGCCGAGGTAAGGTTATCAATGTATCCAATTAGTTTCTTTTTAACCGCACGAAATACAGCCTCGAGGATTAACCGTTACAGAAAAGTTGCGACGAATAGTCAAATTGTATAAACAGTTTAATGCTTACAGGCATAACAGTTGTTTAGAGCCGTATATCAACTTAATTGAGGCAACAATTACCTATATGACATAGAATTGACACAATAAATACACAACTGGTTAAGAAAGCTATTTTGGCAGTTGCAAAAACTATTGGGAATTGAGCCAAGAAAAGAGATATTTAGAATTGTTTTGGATTTAGCTTATGTTGAGAAAGAAAAGTTAATGGAAAACTTATGGTTAGCTTGACTTAATATCAAAACAGTAATTACTAAGAACAAAGCTGCCTAAGTGATAATGCTACAATCATATTCCGTGTTAGTAGAGAGCAATTAAAACAATTAAAGTGTAAGCTAGAATTCCGATGAAAATAATTAAAGAGACGATTCTGGTAGATAAAGTGAATTGCTGAGTAAAAATTAAATTTTATGCAAATATAGGTCAAAACCGCATCCTAATAGCATTTGGTATGACAAAGATAACATTTTCATAACTTTGATTGTATTTTGTGAATGTATCTGGCAGCAATATAATGAATGATATCATAATGGCAAATTAAGCAGAAAGTTTTGTTTTCTTAAAAAATAGTTAACTCTCTTTACACAAAGGAAATTACATTCTATAATATAGTTGCATTTCGATGAAATTCCCAAATACCGTGAACATCGACAGCTGAATAAACATTCCAAATGTGTCGGAATTCAATGATAAATCTTGCAACAAGAAAATATTAATATAAAAGTAAAGCTTTTAAAGAATACATGTTGTTGTGACATTACAGATCACCTATACTGTGATCCATTCTAGTGAAGACTGTATTCTAAGTTTTGAACTATGATTTTTAACCATCAATCTGTTCTCTGTAATGTAGGTTTGCTAATGCTGTGTTTTTCATATGCCTCTCTTATATTTCATTTTATATAGCAGTTCATTGCAGTTTAATGGTTTGTGTTCCAATTTTGCTCACCAATTTCAGAAATCGTTTATATGTTCATCATATCCTCCTAATTTTTATGTTGGTAAATAGGAGGGTTCAGCCAGTCAAATAAGTTCCATTCAATCACCCACATCTTGAGTTAGGGACTGATATCGAGATACATGCAAGTGTCTTCACAGTGTGAAACATTAGATTAACCCTTTATCCCTTTATATTTACGAATTTGGAGTCACAAAAAGATGAGAATGATAGTTTAAATTCATTCGATCTGTCTATTATGACAAAACTGACTTACTAGCTTAATACTGTTTGCCACTGTTCCACCCATTAAACGTTCAAATTGCTTCTCTGTGCATATTGTATAAAATGGAACTTTTTTTCTAGACAGAAAAAGTTAAATTCGTACAGTTTAGAAAAATTTGTCTCTAATCCTTTCAAGACACTTGATATAGCCCCAATAAGAGATCAAGCTATACTAGCAAAAGACCAGGACAACACTGGACAGTCCTTCATATAGGCTTCAATCGTATCGTAGTTTTATAACGATAAAGTTTCAAAGAACTTTACTTATATATTCTTCACAAGGTGGCCGACTGATAAAAACCTATACGGTTAATCTCAGCTGATAATCTGCACGTTCATTAACGTTACATTGAAAGAACTGAGACAAAAATATAGAACTGCTCCTTGTTATATCAGAAAATAAGCAATATACGCAACGTTCGTTACCAAGTGTTATTTAAATTTTATTATGTCTTTTTAATGCCCTAAGAATTCTCTTGAGGCAACATGATCCTACATATTTGCATCTTTATTTTGTGTATAGCTTTGTGACGGTTTTTGTCTTTTTCATATTCCCTTCTCTTCAACCGAGAATTCCTCCTCCATGTACCGATTATTATATTAATATTGTTTCCTTGTTTTAAATTACGAATGTTAAAAATTGTAAGATTTAGAAGGTTATGAAAGCGCTATGTTATTTTCTTGAAACGGTACCAAGTTTATGACGACAAAGTGAACTAGTCAAGGACTTTCCATTAACCGTATATGCACAATCCACCACCACCACCAACAACAGGGCGATTAAGGAGTGATGAAAAATCAACATACTGTTGGAACCTTTTTTTTTGTGTAATAACCAAGCTGATGTTTCTTCAAAAGTATGACCTCTCAACTGACTTTCCTGTTTGGATTTTGTTTTGTTTTGATTTATTGCTAAAGTAATATATTGAATGTAAACACTTGGTAATTCTAGTATGATCGATATTTTCATAAAGTATTGTGTTACATTCATGACGTGAAACCCAATAACCCATGAAATCCTGAGTTAGTTTAGTTTTTAGGACAAAGTAATTAAGGCATGTTGTTTTATAAAGTATAATTTGCTGCCCTCCAAAACACTACGTGACTGCGTAGAGCCACATTGTTTATCACTTTCCACTGTTAATCTGGGGGAGAAGCGGCAGGATGTCTTTAACTTTCAAAAGCGATTTTATGTTGTTGCACTTTCAACTTTAATGCAATTATTATGTTGTGCCGGCATCGGAATGTCCTCCACCATTCCAGCGGATGAACAGCAGAGCAACATATTCAGCCAGTTGGGACAATTTTCCAATGTTGTTACCACTATATACTGTCCTTCTGATATCATGCCTTTAATCAACTGTACTGACAGTAAGTCTGAACACTTTATAAAATATATCTGATAAACACAAGATATTCATACTGTTCAACCGTCAGTAATAGTGCTCAGAAGCATGATATGAAAGTATAACTTAAAAAAAAGTGTCCCAACCTGGCGATATATTTCATTTACTAATCAGCATGGACATAATGTTAATGGCAGATGTTCCGGTATAACACCAAGAATTCCGCTGACCTTCTGTTAATAATTTCTTTAATTTGAAATTCAACTTCACATGTCCGTGTGTGTCATTGATTTGTCTGCTCTGTTTTAATGTTTGTTAAAGGAGGCATAAACCCACAGAATGATTTAAGTTATTCTTGGGCAGTAATATATGTAGATTATAAAAATCAACACCATTTTCCACAAAATACAATCATTTTCAAGGTATGATCCAAAGTTTGACAGCTTATGGGAGCCGCCATATTTGATCCATTTTTTTTTAAACCACCGCTTTTCAAGCCGGAAGTGACGTTTTCGATTCACTTTCGATTTTCTGTTTGGCATTAGATACGTATATTGTTTCTTTTCAATACTTTTTAAGATAGAGGCACTTAAACCAAAGAACTTAACTTGTCTACTCTCAACCTCAAGTCTCCTTACATCGAGACTGTAATTGTATGATCATGACCATGTTATACGTCCCGTGATTATCACGAGTCCGTTTGAAAGCCGGAAAAGAAACTACATATTATATGTAGCCGAAAGTCAGAGAAGAAGCGACCGATACATTTTGTCTTTAAGTAAAGTCACACTGGGACGAAAACCAGACCACTTAACTGATCCACTCGCAATCAAGCCCAGATCCTTGGGAAATGACAGTGTAGACATTATGAAATGCCATTGACAAACGAATTTCCTAATACGTTAAACGGAATGATCAAACACTGGGATTAATCAATGACCATTACAAGCCTGATGCTATTACATGATTAATTGAATTGTTGTTTTTGTTTGCGTCCAAAAAACAAAGGGGGTGGGTGAAAGAGGTGGTCGTTTCAGTTAACAGCTATGGCACCATGTCGTGTATGTTAATCATAAAATATAACTTAAATTCGGAAAATATTATACAACTTAAGCCATATATTACCTCATGAGAACGTAAAAGAAAAGGAAAGACTTTATTTTGCTGGGAACGGGATTCGAACCAGAGACATCACGATAATAAGGCCAGTGCTCTACCAACAGAGCTATCTAGGGTTTAGTTGGTGGCGATCCCGATAAAGACAGTTGCTGAGGTGTCAGTCAGAAGTCACATCAGTACTTGACAAACTATGGATATAATACCAATGTAATTCAATAAAAACCAGCACAGTGCGACAAGGAAGAGCGTATACAAGAGAAATCCGTCTAAACATCAAAATTCAAGGTAAAATATAAAGATGAAGAGCAAAATAAAGTTGCTCCCATGCACCTGTTTATGTTAAACTTTAACTAAATCTGTTGTAACTAATAATATATGAGGAAAACATGTTTTGCTTTTTACTGAGAGTCACGTGTTTCTTGGAAGTCTTTAACTGTCAGTACCTGGTAAATAAACTTAAGTTAATAATGACATCCCATGAAAAGGTCAGCATTGTAAAGATGTAAACAACTTCATGATCCAGGTATCCGGCTAAAATGGTAAAACTAAGGCATTCCAGTCTTTATTCCTATTACTATTGAATAGAAGACCAATACAGAACCATCAAGAAGTTTTAAAATGACGCGTTATATTCTCATAAACTGTCTTCTTCTTCTGGCTTTTGCTCTTCCAACGAAGTGTTGCTTGCTTTCAACGAACGGAGGTAAGATAAACCCATATACTTATATATTTACAGCAATATATTTTATTGGTTCGACAAATTCAGCAAAACAGAACTACCAAGTAGTCATTTATATATAATTGCAATAAGTCAAGATAAGATATTCGGTTAGTTTCACCAACATAACGCATAACTAGCGAGTAACCGTTTATCTATGTAATTAATCTCATGAACCTAGCAAATTGGGAAATTTCACTTTCTTTACAATATGTATGTATTAAAATCCGTTATTTGGAAGAACCTTAGCTAAAAAGAAATAACATTAATTGCATTGTTATGATATATATATATATATATATATATTTATATATATATATGTATATATATATTTATATATATATATATATATATATATATATATATATATATATATATATATACGTATATGAGTTTATATACTGCATGAAATCAACAATGTTATCAATTCACACTCAGAGATGTTTTAGCAAATTTGTATTTGTTGTATTCAGTCACATTAATAAATAGCACATGTCTTCCTGTTGCGTAGGTTTTAGGCGACAGGTTTCGCAACCAATCTTTTACATATGATGTAAGTATATATTGGGTATGCAAACGTACACGATCTTGCATAATTCTATCATAATTACTAACATGTTCAAGTGCCCCCCCCCCCCCAAGGAAAACCCCACAAACAAACGAGATAAAAATTAGGGACTAGCATGGAGTAAACTGTCGATAATCGCAAGATATGGAGAAATATCAAGACAATAAACAAGTAATAAACAATTATAAATTGATCATTTCCTACTTATACTAGACGTTATGGTTTAGTCTCTTAAAATAGATCAGATAAATCCACTAGATGTGATTTCAGTGTTGGGGCGGGAGGGTAGGGAAGGGGGCGCTGCTAACTTGTACATATTAATTGCTTCATCTGATAGATCTATAGGCAGTTTACAATAACGAACAAGCAATTAAAGTACCAATTCAAATATCGAGACAGAGAGAGAGTTCAAAGATTTTTTTTAAAGACTTTTATTCTATAAATGTGCAAGTACAGGGCCTTTGCAAACTATTGGTGCTTCTTCGTTTGAAGAATCACCCTCACGCCTATATGGTTGTGCGGAAATCACTACACCTCTACTGAATGTAACTTTATATACACAAACTATTTGAAGGTCCAAATGTAAGCATGAAAACATTACTTATAGCTAACTTCTTTGGATGTTAAAGAAAAAACATTTTAAAGTTTAATTCGAAAAGAGCGATGAATTTCTCTGCCAATTTTATGTTGTAGTAATTCTTATCAGAATGGTTAGCGTACACACAAGGTGGCTTCACTTGATTTCATGTTTTCATTCTTAAATATCGGTCCATAAAAGATCGTCAACTTTAATTTCCGAAAATTGTGCCAACCATTCCATCCAAGTTTCCATATATAATTTTCCACTGGGGTAACAGCCTTTCAAGCCAATGACATAATTCTTATGAAACAGATTCTGAAGTACAGCTGCTGGTTTTGTCAATAACGTATGAAGGCACAAGAAAAAGTAAAACATTTTTGTCTTTTCAATTCTTATTCATTTCAAATTTGGGACTTCGTAGAACAGGGAAAATACTGCATCTGTATAAGAGGCAATCTTAGTATTAGTAAGCTAACATTCCCATTTAAAAAAAGAAGGTATATTAGGTCTATCCATTCAACGATGTAGTGTTATTGCTTACATACCGTTAAAAAAATGTCCTGCTAGTTCATACTTGGAAACGGATATGCTTTCTGAGACTTACGGAACGAAGTGTTTTATTTCTTATGTTTTTTTTTGCATCTCTTTTATTTCATGTCTTTCTTTACAAACTTCCACATTTTGTAAAACATATAAACAATATATGGTGAAGTATTGACAAAGAAAAAGTCTTGCAACTTACTGTTGGTAGTGATCAGCAGCTCCATAGACAGAATGTAAAACTTTTGGAGTGAACAAGAAATCCAAAGACAATTATTATACACAGTACCGCAAAGTGAAAGCGATTGAAGAAGACTTGTACTTCTCAACCATTTCAAGTTTCTGTTGTTTGGTAAGAATGAAGAGTTCAGTCTCAAAAACGAACATCATTCATTGCATCGGGAACCACGACCCTGTTCTTACATGTACAAAAAGTACTTTTAATGCAGAACAAAGAAGTTAAAAGGACTGTTCATTTGAACTACATCTCCTAAGATTAAAATCTATCCAATTTTCTCTCAAACAGTTAATGCAAATTGCATCTCCAACCTGTTTAATATTGGACGAAAATAGAAAAGGTACTTTCAATTTCAGAGCTACAAAATGAACAGCCTATAATTCTCTGCAGGAAACGAAAGTGAAAATATTTGAATCTTAGTCTTACTGACTGTAATAGACGGAATAAATGAAAATAGACTTCCAATTACACTTATGACGTGGATACCTCTCCTCCTATTTACCTATGGCCTTTGGGTGGAGAATGTTATTCGTGAGAATAAATCTGTACACAAAATATTCGGCTCTGGATTGTAAGGAGAATTTCAACAGTATAGGCGTTCATTAATGCCCTTTACTAACGTTTGACCTTCCATTACCTAGGAATTGCATAGTCGATAGATCCTTGCATTTTCATAGTAATATGTGAAAGGAAAATTTTGAATATTATGCTTAATAACACATTTTGATATGACAAAATATGACCATGATCGGTGAAAAACACAGCAGTATAATACACCTCATTTTCTTTCAAAACTTCAAAATAAACAATACAATAAACAATTCTAATGCAACTTCTAGTTTTTATACAAAATGGCTAGCAAAATCCCCATCAGGTACTGAGGAATTCAAATGAGCCCATTGCAAGAATCACATACTTGACCGAATAAAGCAATTGAAAGTGATAATATCAGCTTTGTTAAAATTACAAGAAAAATAAATTCACGGCCATATTTTGCGTAAGGCATAATTAAAAAAAGTACTTTCCAAAGTCTAAAATGTTCGTCAATGTACATTTTTACCCAGCTTGTCTTTAAACTGTTGGCAAAGACATGGAGGTCAATAATATTTAAACCTCCTTTAACATTAGCATTACAAAAGACAGATCTCCTTACTTTATCTGCTATCTGTTCATATAAATTGATCAAGAGCCTATTAAGGTCTTAAAAATAAATGAGCAGGTGGGTTGGAGAGTTCTGTAAATAAATATACAAGTTGGGAAATTGCAGATGTCATGATAATAAGTATCTTACTAATTGGAGTAAGGTCTCTCAATTACCATTGTCGAAGAAGATTTTTAATGAGGGGAAGTTTAAGTAGGTAATTCAAACGAAATAGTTATCCTTACGGTTGGAAAGGCAAATCCCGATAATACTTTATTTCTCAGTTTAAAGTTAATATGATTAATGTAAAAGGATGACGCTGTAGCAGAGGGCCACGCAAAACGAGATATGTATTTCCATGATTTATTTTAAGCCCCGAAGCGTTGTAAAACAAATTGAGCACATTATTCACCTCAGAGAGAGAGAGAGAGAGACGGATTAGATTTTTCCGTAATGACAGCTGTATTATCCGCATACTGAGATATTTTGAGAGGAACATCAGAAATCGGTATATCATTAATCGATTGGTTGGAATTAATTAAAGATCCAAGAATTACAGTACATATATTGAGAAGATATGTGCTAAATGGGCAGCCCTGATGAACACCACGAGAGACCCTAAACTCTCTAGACTAATACATATAGTTTGAGACGCAGGTGCTGATAATACTATAAAAAGAACATTTACCCAGGTTTTAAATTGAGGACCAAATATCTAAATAGACAGTGTTTGCTGAATAAACTCCAGTCTAGGCAGTCTAATGCCTTTTTAAAGAAAATCTAAAGAAAGTAAACCACCCAGATATGGATTTCTCTTAAACATACCAGATAAGATCCTGTATTAACCTTATTTTTTCACTTATTAACCTATAACCTTCATAAAACTAGTCTGCTGGTAACTTAAATTGAACACTACGTTTTGCAACGATTTTATAGTCAGGGTTTGGTAGGGCTATAGGGCGTCACCCTTACCATGCTTAGGGAGTCAATGCAACTTTTGCCCTGCCCTTTTCTTTGGTCATATGGCCCCTATATCGAAGGAATAGTTTAAAAGAATCGGCCGTCGGGCGCAGGGGATTTGCTTTTGCCAATAGAGAGTAGCACCCTGGCTGCATTCATGCAATCACAAAGGACCCTCGTAATCTGAGCATTAGTAAGAATGGCATGTTGATGATTCCAACCTTGACAAAAGTTATAGGGAGACACGTCGTAATCCTTGGTATAGAGATTGGAACAGACGTTTCTGCCACTTGTAAAATATTATCAGAATGTTCAAAACGTAATTAACTTCAGTAATTAGTTCATTAATAGTATTATTTTTTTTACGTTTCTCTAGACTTAATAAACTGCTTCATATTTGTATCCCCTTTTCCCCACCTACCGAGTTCTTGAACGAACATTGATACCATTTAATTTAAAGTCGTAGAGCTCTTTTAAGTTTGCTCTGGCATATTACACAGTAAACGTTTAGCCTCATTGTTTGGATTAGAAGAATACGTTTGTTCACATGAAAGGAACCAAAGTCAATCTTTTGAAGGTGTCTTTTAATTCTTGTGATAAGTGCAACAGATTTCTAAATTGGAGCCAAAAATATTAATCAAACAAATATCTGCGCTCTCATTATTGATAAAACACTGATATAACGCCCCTCCTTGTTGATTACCTTTAGTTTCGGCGGCGACTGAGTAGCATGTGGGCTAAATAATATTGCAACATCCCTACTTTGGTTCGAACCGTGGAACAAATTCAAACTCCTGCCCCACTCATAAACCGAACAATTGCAGCCATGTGAAGTGGAGTGGGTTTCTTGAGAAAAATAATTACGTCATATTTATGTGTATATAGAAAGTGAAATGTTTTCTACGTTTCCTGTTGTCTCGAACACCTTTGTGTTAAAGGAACATACTTTCATTATAACTATACTTTAGAACTAATATGGAATGACAAAGTATTCACTCACCATACAGATATGCTACACTGGTGGTTCAGATGAGTAAATATACATGAGATGTATTGAATAGAAAAAAAAGTTCAGACAATCAACCGTAAGATTTTGGTTGAAACTAATGCCATTTTCTTGGTACACTGGCCCTCACAAAACACTGGAGATGGAATAGGTTAATAGAAATGTATGAGTGACGACTTAAGCGGTTAAAGACATCTGAAAGTCATAAGGGTGTTCTGTTTGAGTCTCTCCATTTTTCTGCTGAATATCTTAGTTTCGTACCAACCTGATAAAGCTCGGAGACCTGTCTGCTCCACTTTCACTTCTCCGCGAGATCCCTCTTCGTCAGATCATCTGTAATAACATGGTTTTCATTACCTATAGCTTACGTCTTTTGTCCTGATAGAAAGATAGCTTCACTAAGATATAGCGGGGGCGGGTGGTTTAATGTCTGCCATCAAGCTGTGACATCTCGATGATGACATTAGGAATTCCCACTTTCTCAAACACAGACTTAGCGACATCTGGAGAATTCTCTTTATCACGCGTGGGGAATCCAAAAATTCGTACTTTACTTCTCAGTGAGGATCGCTCTTGTACATTGTATGGGCTCAGCCTGCTGCTTATTGGGTTTATTTATATGATTAAGTTTCTGCCTTGTATTTTCACGGCGTATAGTTTGTCACTTTCTTCCAGATCCATCAAACGTTTCTCTAGTAGGTTAATCGTCTTGTCAAATTCTTGCTCGATGCGCTGTAGCGTATCAAACATTTGCTTGGTATCTTGATGTAAACGTTTAAGGGAGGAATCCACAGATGACTTCAAGGAATGTAATGAAATTCCTTCTTTTGTCACTAGAGCCCTCCTCTAGGTTAGGCGCTTGAGATCTTAACAACGTGGATAAAGACCTAGTACATTCTCGTGTAAGAGGGAGGGTCGATTGATCTTCGGTTTACTAGTATTTTTAGCTCCTCTGGTACGACTCTGGTGTTGCAAGCTCCAATATATTTAGTAAAAGTGAAATATTTGACCATGTTTTACCATCAGTAACATGAGATATCAACACAAAGTAATATGTTTTTACTGCTTACATAATTAGACGCCTACAGTGTTTGTTCATCTCCACCCTAAATTCTGCAACAGTACAGTCATCAAAGTTGTCATCTCTTTATAGATATGGTATTGTTTAAATTACATATACCATAAGAGAATTTCCTTTTAATTGTGGTTCGGAGGTTTCCCTTCGCATATTGTTAAACACTAGTGGTTATTGTGCTTTGTATCTTATTTCGTCGACATTTCCTGCCCTTCGCGACCGCCGTTTGTTTGCATAATAATCCAAATCGTGTGATCCTACTGTCCTCATGCAGTCTGCTCCTTTTTTGTTATATACATATATATATATATTATCGATTAGATAGTATACATACATCACCATTAAAGCTATAACTATAATTAGAGATTATATTTTGAACTAGCCCTAGCTGTCACACTATTTTCTGAAAGTAAGTGCAAAGTTTGCTAAGGTTTTTGAAACCAATTGTTGGTTGTTGCTGATGTTAATGTATCCTCCATTTATATCACGCATTATGAACATGAAAGGCTCTGCGTTGTCAAATGTTGAGAATTTTGAGTTTGTAACTTTAAATATTATTGCCCCCCAAAAAATATGATGACGGACGTGTTTATCAATTTGGCGATCGGTATGTTTGTTATTCCGTGGGAACGTTGGCCTTAATTGGCGATAACTGTTGGCCTTCATCATGACCGAACAAGCAAACAATTATTTATAGCCTTTTTAGCGAACTTTGAAGCTTTAATTTCGTCTAGATTAATAAAGCGTTAATTTCTTACGTTGGCGATTGTCTGCTTCAAAATCGATACGTTTGCCTGCAATGTGTATGGAAACTTAACATTTGAGAAGTGCATGTGTCTATAGATAATACATCTCCACATACTATTCCTCCAGGCTCCTCCATCCCTCCTAACCCTTCTGCCACCCACAAGAGACTTTCAATTATGTCCATAACTCAATTATGAGTAATGCATGTTAACTTTATTATCATATTCATAAATGTAGAAAATCTAAACGAAACGTCTGTACGGAAACTAAAAATTTGAGAAGTGCATGTGTCTATAGATTATACATCTCCGCATCCTATTCCCCAGGCTCCTCCATCCCTCTTAACCCTTCTGCCACCCACTAGAGACTTTCAATTAAGTCCATAACTCAATTATGAGTAATGCATGTGAACTTTATTATCATATTCATAAATGTAGCAAATCTAAACGAAACGTCTGTACGGAAACTTAAAATTTGAGAAGTGCGTGTGTCTATATAAAAACATCTCTGCATACTATGCCTCTACATGACCTACTTGTACTATAAAGATGTTTCTGTCTTAAAGCAGCATTTTGCGTCCTTTTCTATGATTTTTCTCAACCTCACTGATTCCACTTTGCCATAACGACATACATAACTAGCTAATCTATTTATATTTTACTTCAAATGGTGGCATAAAAGTCGAAAAAATTGCAACTTTCAACTTTGTTGTTCTCCAAGATATTTTCCGTTGGGAACCCAATAAACCTCGCCCATAATATGAATATTTAAACACTACGAACGTCATTGACAGATACGTAATATAACACCACGCTTGATTTGTGTACAGTCTATATGGCAGTTGTACCAGGGAGTTGCATAACAACTCCCTGGTACAACCAACGCGAAGTCTTGAATCTATTTTTAGCAACGGCTCAAAACTAAACCTGCATCTCTGATTGGTTGAATTCAAACTAGTGGGTTTGGCGGAATTGTATGCGATTAATTTTAACTGTGAAATTTGTCGAGGACACTCTTCTCATTTATCGACATAAATCGTTAATTACTCGCTAATTAACGCTCTTGGCAGGGTGAAACTTGGATGGTATCTTAGATTGCTGTTTTATGATTGCTACATGTGAAAAAATCGATGCACATATTAAAAAAGTGGAAAAAAGCGACCCAACGCAAAATGCTGCTTTAAGAGATTTGTTTGTTTGTTTGTATATGTTTGTATGTTTATATATGGCAGTATCCCGTAGTATCGAATTATTTGTCAAAACAACGATTCACGTATATATACTCCTACGGTGATGCGAGGCGTGACGTGCGGTGAATTATTTCAAACTGTTATATTAAGAATTACTCAAGTTACTTTCTTACATGTATATGATACATCAAGGGAAAGGTTCGTAATAAGATTTCGTAACACGTGCTTACACGTGTCATAGAGTACTTACAATGTACTGCACTTTTAATCAACTAATTAAGTATTGGTTCAGTCATTAATCTTTACACTCACCGGCTTGGAAATATGTAGTAAAAAATTGAAATCAAAAGGCTTCACATTCTTGAGGACACCAAATATCGAAGAAATGCCAGCCCTCTACAACCCTTCCTTTGAAGGGCGAAAATCTCTCAAACGCCATATATAAATATATATTATTCGCTTGATACGTTACCGTACGTGAAACAACAACAACTGCATGCCATCATTTAATATTTCGAAAATGCAGTTGTTTTGCTTCCAAATCAAATACGAACACCGCTTTTGATTAATAAATACACAATGACATACCGCTTCGATGCACCTTTTAGGCCTATTGCTTAAAATAATTGTCTAAGAAAATGTTTCAATAAGTTTCCAGGGTTTGGTTGCATAATTAGTTGCAAGGACCTTTGTAGCAACCTCCTTTAAACTAAAATATAGAGAGTAAAAGACTACCCGTGTAGATAGATTTAAATGTATATTATACTGTAAACCACCAAATTCTCATGCAATTTATAGTAATTAGTTTGTCTTGTTCATTTACTGTTTTGTTTGAATTATTTGATTTCTCTCTGTCTTGTTGGTTTCATTCCTTCTTGCTTCCATGTGACCATTTTGGTATCGCTAACAGGTTTACATCCTTCAATGTGAAAGAAACCCTAAGTTTAAGTTTCATAACTTTTCAATGTAAAATATTAAATGATGCAGTATATCAATATGTAATTAGATACATGAATTTCATCCTGAGGCGTGGGTTGTCGCGGAATGTACCATGCATAGGGATTTCCTTTTTCTCGTCGTTTCAGGCAAGGATGTCGATGCAAAAGGAATAATAAAGTAACACGAAGAAAGCATTACTTTATGTTATATATCAACCCCCCCCCCACAAAAAAAAAGACAACCTGGCGCACTTTGTGGCCACAAGGAAACCTGTTGAACCCATGGCCAAGTTTCTCAACGTATACTTCAAATAAATATCCCAAAATGGTTACAACGTGAAGTTTCTTGTTAGTTCTGTTTTTAAGATGCGGCCATTTTAACATATCCAGCAATTATTTTACGTCGCTTAGTAGATCCTCTACAATACGTAGTTGATATTAAGTTTTAGGGGAGGGGGGGTGGGTGAGGGTATCTAAAGAGGTGAAATTAATTTAACTTAAAACTCTATGAAAAACAAGGACTTGAGTTTGCAGCCAATATCAACGCAAGATTGACTGGACAGTTTTTTGGTATGGTCATGTCTAAACCAGCCAATCCCTACGAGAGACCTAAATAAACCATTTCATTAAATAAACCTCTAAATAGCATAATATTATTTCAACTTTTGATATTTCATACTAAGAGGCTTAGTTAAACATCGAAAAAGACTGAAAATCAGTATTCCCCATAGTAATGTGATATAAACCTTTATTCTGTGTATTTACGTTGGTTAACTAAGCTAATAAAGCGTTGGAGTTTTAATAACATAAAGGGCAGAAAGATCAATATTTCAGTCACGGATATCGCTTATATAGTCGACAAATGAAATCCTGGAAAGTGTGAAACATATTTGTTTGTTTGTTATGATTTAAACTTGAAATAAATAAGGAAATATGTACCTACAATGTACTTAGTAAGTTACTGTCACCTGACACTTAAACTGAAGAATTTTTTTTTTTTATTTAACAAAATTTATTGTATTGATGACTAACCCACAGCAAGTAATTCTGAGTAGAATGGGTCACCAACAATTTAAGAAAGGGCTCAATACTTGATTCCTGTTTGTTTTTGTACACACAGCGGTGGCACAGAGTGGGTGGGACAGAGTATTCTGCACAACGGTGCACTCCCCGCAACCACCCCCTCCCCGCGTGCACCGATCTGACTACGGGTCTGATTGAAGGTAACTTGATCAAATCTAGAGAGAGTCGATTAATCTTTACTACTAATAGTTTTAAATTTATTTCACGCATGTGCAAAAAAGGTAATGATGGTACCAAACTTGAGTATACGAAATTACAGTTAATACGCAAGCAGACTCTAAAAAAATGCTTATCAGCTATAGTGACCACGAGGAAAAAACTGGAAGAAAAGAAAACATGAGAAAGACAAAATAATCAAAGCAATCATTATGACATGACTGACCTATATGTACGCTTTCCAAAATGATGTACCTGTGTTAGCCTCATTTGCATATCAGAATGAAGGTTGATGTAATTTTCTGATTAACTATATCAATTTAGACTCTTTGGATGATCTCATCTAAATTTTGACAAGAAAAGAACTGCCTATAATGCAGAGTTCATTATTATTGTTGTTGTATCGACATGATACCACGGTCTGAGCAGAATTGTGTGTTGGAACGCCATCTGTGTAGCCCTTGTCTCAACTAATTCAACATCTGCTATGTGAAAACACGGAATATAAGAAAGATTAGACATACTATCAGCACATAAAGATAGGCTCTCTTTTCTCCGTTCCATTTGTCCTCTCCTTTTTTTTTTTCAACAGAATGTATAATGAAACAACCCACAATTTACGGAGGACGACTGGCCCTGATTGATGAGGGCATCCATGGTTACGACAGTCTTTCTCCTTTTGCTCACAAACGAGTCTTTGTCTTCCAAATGCCGACATCTTTCTTCAAAGGAAGAAATTATCGCTCCAAGTTTGGACACCACGGGATCGGTCGTATCTGGATGGCAGAGGAAGCACCATGTGGTGGGGAGAGGTCACACCAAAACTGTCCATTGGCGACAACTGAAGAATCAATCTGTCTTGACTCTAGCCTACCTTGCTATCAGAGTAAGAATATTCAGGAGCCTACGCATATTTGAACGTCATTCCACTACTTTGATAAAATCGTCATTTTATGTAACAATAACAAAAAATGAAGATAATTAAGTTTCTAAATTTCCTACAATGAAAATAATATTCACTCATGTTCAAATTTCAGCCAGCATTTTATTATCACTTTCAATGTCTTCGCCAGCGCTGTGGTCTTTTTGTGGCTCGTTAAACATTCTTTAATTTATGGTGATGATCCAAAGATTCAAAGTCTCAAGAAAATAACAGAATACTTCTGCCCTTTCACCCGCCATGTAGTTAAGACGAACTCATGTATATGAGGAGAATCCCAACTATAGAGGCAACTACATTATTATTTGAAAGAAATCTCAATTTTATTAACTCCTCCCCCTCCCTATGCAATAGAAAATTAACATTAGCCACTATTGTTCAATTTTGAACCAACTCGTTTGACTATATCTCAAAAACACGAAATGACTGTGTTCTCGTATTAAATTGTAACAATAAACGTGTGAACCACTTACGTTTAGTAATCATCGCAGTTCTGAAATTTATAATTAACTCCCACACAAAAATTTGATCTCATTTTCGGAATTTTCGTGACTTATAAAATTCTTTTGAATGTTACAATTACTCTAAAAATGCATGATTAAAGTATTATTTTGCAAAAAGTTCTTAATTTGTTCTTTATTAGCGCCCCCTACTTATGACGAACCGGAACCACTGTCCTTCTCTGACGTTACGCCAACGAGCATAACCGTGAAGTGGCCAGCTTGGGACGAGACCGTCGACCATGGTCACGGTCCCATTGTTGAGTATAGGATACAAATACGAGGACCAGGGGAGGAACATTTCACCGAAATACCGAAAGGAAGACAACTCTTTCATCAATTCAATGATTTGATCGAGAATACTGAGTATGAATTCCGAATTAGAATTATCAGAGACCATCCCTTTGGAGACGGAAGTCCAAGTAACGTGCAAACGCGCACATCAGCGGAAGGTATTCATTGATTTTACGCAATTATCAATAAATAATACTGATACTGACTACGTATTAAGTGAAGTTGCATTAATATCCTTCCCCTTTCCCATTGTATACAATTAGCGATCAAACAAATAAATAAATGAATGAATTAATGTAACTAATTAGTAGCGTTGACTATAACAGTCGAGGAGCAAAATGGTACCTACGTGTTAATTCTGCACTAAGTAGCATTTAAAGCATTCCATAGTAAAACAAATTTGCAAGAATTTGTTCTCGTTTGTATTGCAGTACCACCCTCATACGTGAACCCCCAACCACTGACGTTTGATCATGTGACGTCAACTAGTGTGACTGTCTCGTGGCCGGAGTGGAACCGCCATGTCGACTTAGGTACCGGTCCAGTAACTGGTTACAAAATCATGTATCGTCAACATGCTGACAATACTTGGCAGAGTGTGGAGACGAGTGACCAATCTGTTCACTTAACTCAACTTACCGAACACACGACATATGAAGTGACAATCAGGCTTAAATACGGAAGTGGTCAATATACAGTCATGCACGATATACAGACGTTTCAAACTACTTGTGAAGGTAATAATATTAATAGCTTCAATCATTTGTTCACGATTTAAAAATATTAACAGCTTAGATAAATACATGATTTTCTAATATTAGCTGCTACAAAGTTTTAAGTACACAATTTGTTCAGCTTCCAGTTTTGGATTATATTTTGACAAATAGCTAGGAAATTATGACGTGGGTTGGATATCGAGTTCGGTTTATTTTTAAACTGATTGTCTTAAATCATGAACAATGTGATAACAGTCGGACGTACTTGCAAGATTACTAAACAATTAACAATCCAGACTGTGTAGCATATATGAAAATGTGAACCTATATTCTAAGCATTCTTGTGAAATTTACATTCAATTCATATATGATGTTTTCGAAACGGCAACATTCAAAGGTGAATTTGAAACAAACTGGTGTGCTATAATTCATGTACGCTGACAATTTTTGTCCTTCAAGAACGTAGCATCCAAAATTGTACTTCTTAATATAGATTCATCTCATTAAAAACCACATTGCTGTTATTGGTTTATTGTTAACAACTTCACCTCCCTTACGGAAAGTTGGTATACTATTCAATCCAATCACGCCCGGAATTAAGAATATGCGGGGGTCATAGGCCATAAAGTTTTTGGGTCAAAACAACAAAGTAAAAGAAAATATTTTCCTATCAGTGCGGAACTATCTTATACTTCAAAAATAAATTCATAATGTAGGAATTTTATTGCAAATTTCATCATGATGCTTAGAATAGGTTCCTCTGTCATATAAATCTCCCACCAACTCCTCCCCCACCCCCAACTACACCCCACCCCCGAGTTAAATAAATCAAAGGCTCACATATATACTAGATTCTTAATAAAGATTGATGGGACCTTTCATTTACGAAGGCAAGTTGTTTTTGAGCTCACATTACCTTTACTGTTATAATTCCATCTCTTCAGAATTAGGTGATATTGACCTCCAATTGTCATCTTCTTCCGAGAGTGAAGGCCTAGCTAGTTTGGTGGTCAATTGGTCGTACCGTACAATGATAGATGCTTGTAGCGTCACTTATCAGTCTATACATATGCAACAACTGGATTTGGATAATTGTCGGGCCTCACATGCTGGTCCCATAGAGAAGGTCTTGGGTGCTTACACACGAAACTACACAGAACAGACCGTGGACGCTAATTCTGATTTCAACGTAACATTGACGGTGCGAACAGAAACCAAAGTTTATCACAAATCAGGACAATTACGAACGGATTCTACAAGTGAGTAAGCAAAGTAGGAGCAGTGGTTGTGCCGAGGAAGGGGGGGGGGGGAATGGTTCAGTCAGGGCAGATTGAGCCGGTGAAGAATTAGACAACTGATACGTCGGGGTGTAATACGCGTTTGCAATCCCACACAAGATATCGAGATAATTTTAAAGCTAAGCCATTCCGTAAAGAGCTAATTAGATACCTTATTTACTTTTCTGGGTTGATCCCCGTGTTACCCACCCCATCTCCCTTACATGGATGTCGCCTACAACGACCCAACGGCTACACGCATGTATTTATGAACCATTCATTCACATCTGGCCCATGAAATTGCAGTCCCTGCCAAAATCAGCCCCCTTCCCACCTTTGAAATCCTGTGTACGCCACTGTACAGAAGGGAATCTAATGTAGGTGTCCCTCGGGTCAAATCCGCGATAGTTTTCAATCCGTCCTACAATACGAAAAGAAAAGAAAAGCAAAATTAGCACACACAAGCTTTCACTAAGTGGGCCCCATGTGGACCCTTCAGGCATTAGGCTAAAATACCCTACCAGCCTACACTGCACATTGCTCAATATATATGTATGGGTGATAGTTTAATTCTTTGCTACTAGCGATGTATCCTCTGAATCTTCTAGAATGCTTATGGAGAATCACTACAATATACGCCAGCTAATAATATCAAGAAATAATATCAAGAATTGTCTCATTCTGTCACCTAAAGTCTCTAATTTCTTCGCTGTTCAAAACAACATATTTGTATCAAGATTTCAACAGTAATTTATTTTTTATATATGCATATGGAACCTTTTGCTCTAAAAACGGCCCGTTGTCGGATAATGAAATGCTGTTGTATACGCACAGGAAGCTTGCGGTTTCCTCTCTACGAAATTGCTGTGAGCGCACTGCACACTGTGGTGTGTTCAGATTAGCCGCGTAAAGGAGGACATTACAAAATTTCTTACGATGCTTTTGATTTGCTGGTGAAAAGTACTGGCCTTAATATTGACCAATCAAGTCATTTTTCAAGTATTTCAATAGAGAGAGGAGTCAACGAAATTTTCTTTGGCATAGGAAAGAAATTGATTACGCAATCACACTCACAGCAAGCACAATGTAAGCATTGAGAGATAGGGAAATTTTGAAGACGTTCACTGCTTTCCGGAGTGGTTTTTACTTTCTCAGATTACAAAATAAGGGGTTTAGTTCACACGCATACTAAATAACGACACATTATTGTAAAGAGGACACACTATTCTTCAAAATGACAAAAGAAAGAGTTTCTGAGTGCAATACTTAAAAAGTTATGAAAAGAGTGCTTAATATGTAGCGGTATTTGCTGCGTACAGAGGTGTTTTGCGCCTAGTTCCGCAAGGAATCCATATGTGTTTATGTTCAATGATGAGACCATACATATCACAAACACCATGCAGGGCGATTTAGTGTTCGTCTAGCAAAACCCCAGGTTATAAACTATTCAGTATGACATGTTTGAGGGTTTTTCCTTTCAAACCGGATTTTTTTTTTACACTGACAGTTAACTAATTGTGGTACGATATTAATATAAGATTGCTTCTTATGATAAATAGTACGTTTAACTTTCTTCTTCTCAGAGAATGTTTGAAAATACCTCTCCCATTTGTGCAGACAGTTGGGATAATCTTGTACATACTGTTAGTGCATGACCCTCATCAAAGCACCCGCATTGACAGTATAAGCATAACGAATATCAAGTTTCTGTCAGATAGAGTTTAAGAACTGTTGATACTGTCAGTACGAGTACTATGCAGCATGACATTGGAGAACAGTATAGAGTGGTAATAGCGTTAGAACATTGCTCCAACAGGGAACAGGTACATGTCCAATTGATAGAATGCCACTATTTGTGTTTAATCAGGCTTGCTTATCTACATATCTAAAGTTTTCAAAAACTATTCTATCTATCATCATTTCTTTTCTCTTTTTCTTTTTGGTAACCCCAAGAACCATCTGGTCAACCAGTTAACATCAGGGTAACGGAGAAGAAGAGAGAGGATGCTGTGGTATTTCGCTGGAATCATCCTCAGTGCACGAAGCGCCATGGTGATATCATTCGATTCGACTATGTGTTTCGAAGGACTCATCGAACCAACGCCATTACTGGGAGTACTACCGACAGGCGAAAGCGTTTCAACGCCCTATCAAGAGGTGAAGATTATTCGTTTGAGGTAAAAGCTGCTACAGACAAAGGAACTGGACCAGCGGCCAGTATTGAAGATACGTTTTGAGTCTAAGTATACAAAATGAAGTTACTGGTAGTTGTCTGTAGACTTGTTTTAGATTAATAGTGCTTTAATGTTAATTAACTTCATGAATATAAATTGACCCGACTGCATCTTCAGTGTGTCACATTAAATTAAATGCACTGTGAAAATAAACCCGTGAACAATGTAAGTTACTGATACGAATCAAATAAAACGAAACAAGGATTATGCTCTTAAAACAAACTTGCGTTTGAATTTGAAGTTTAGTGTGTGTGTGTGTGAATGAGCAAGGAAACTTTGTAAACAAATTACTTGCATCCTGTTCCTGCCTGCCCCATCCTGTCCAGCCCCATCCGCGTTTTTCTCGCATTACTATACACAAGTAAGTGGTGAAAGAGAGTATGAAGACAAATATGATATTGAATCTACAAAATTCTGTATAGTTCGCACGCTTGAAGGAAGTTGGATATCGTCCAAGCAGACTGAAAACTACATCGGTTTCCTTATCAACTTACGAAGTTATTTTTCCCGAAGGCGTTGGATTACAATTTTAAGAAACTTTCAGTTTAACGATAAGTTTTTCTATTCGTTTTAGAAACTGCAACATTTATATGTTGAAGCCACACCCCCACTCCCCCACCCAAGTGAAGTTCTAATGAGAATTGCAAAGTTTAGATGACATCCACGCATAATTGTTCGAGCCCTCACAGACTTTTACCAGCAACAATGATAACTAATACCACGTGTTTTTAATCCCTTTGGTTAACTGGAGTGTTAGCTCAGTGGTTAACGCCGGTGCCTTTCAATCATAAGGTCCCCGGTTCGAGTCGCTTCCAGATCAATGTATGTCGTCAAGTTACAGAGTTGTTGACAATTAACAATTCATAATCATGGACGTTAAATATGAATGTAAGAGACTGACTTCGGTCAGATTGCGGCTTTGATAAGCCAATGAGGCTTCTTCGCGAGTTCCTGCTTGCAGGAGGATCTAATATACATGCATACATACACACATACATACAAATATATTACAGGTTAAAAGTACACATATGCACGATACCAATATCATATTCGTTATATACGTTTCCCTAAGTAAAAACACTGTAAGTTAAATGAGCGGGAAATTATATCATCCTTTCCCTGAGAAGAAGAAGAAACTGAAGAAGAAGAGGAAGAAGAAGACCTAGAAGAAGAAACAAAAAGGGACAGGTTAACAAGATTTCTGAAATATTTTATGTTTGCTTACCAAATTGACCAGACTTGATCACCAGTTTGTCCATTTTTCATATACGTGAATATATTTTTTATTGTTTTAAGGTAAATATGATAACGAAATGAGATATTAACAAACAGATGGTCTTCCTTTTTCTTTGATAGGCAACTTCATATCCGAAATTGTTCAGTCTTTCACTTTCGTTTCGTTTCATTTTGTTTTTTCCCTTCTATTTTTTCGTTCGCCTCTTTCGCCTTTTCTTTTGGCCTTGAATAAATAAACATATACACGTCACGTACCTTGACGTCACGAAGCTTGACTATTTTAAAAATACATTTCAGCAAAGTCATTAGGGTCAAGTTAAATGTAAAGGCCCTATGCGTTTTTTGACCCTCATTCACTTTCGAAAGAGAAACCTTCACAGAACAATCCAGACGTGCTCTACAATGGAAGGATATCTTCTGATACAAGTTCTTCTTTTGTCGTCATTTTGTCTCCTGACAAATTGCTGCTTGCTTTCAAACAACGGAGGTAAGTTATATATCATAAATCATATAGTTAGTCATACATTAAGCAAAGCTTGTTTGTCTGATTGGTAACTTACTGTGTTATAATGTTGGTAAATCACATATAAATTTATACACTGGGGACTGGGAGAATGCATGCTCTAAGGCGTTTTTCTTTTCTTGCACAGGCTCTATCTCGGGGTGAATTTTCTAAAACAAAAGTGTCATTGAAACAGTTTGTTTTCGCGCTCAATGTGTATGTTTCAGACTTTCCCCATAAAAGTATCATTAAAATTTGGATAATCGAATCCCACAAAAAATTACTTTCATTACATCTTACAAGATAATTCCACTTCAGATATATTAAAGAAGTTCCACAACTAATTGTGACACTTTCAGATTATATTCAATTCTTGACCATTAATGTTATGTGGAAAAAATAACTACTCGTGTGATTTATTGAAAAGTTATTTTAGTAACATTCTTTTGTCAAATTTTCGGAAATATGACATCAAACACAAAACACTGTTTAAAGAAACTATAAGCGTGTGGGGAAGTTGCTAATAGCTTTCTTCTACATATCTTAACTTACCTTTCTCATATGACGTTTGCACAATGGTTGATTGCAAATCAATAAATGGAACTGGTGATACTGTCCAGACTAAAAGAAAGTAAAACATTCAAAGAAGATTGAAAACGACAGTGTTTGAAGTGGAAACAGGTTGACACGGAAAGAGAAATATAGAAACACACACGCGCGCGCATCCGCACAGAGATAAAAAACGAGTAGCTGCAAAAAGGAGCAGTATTGCATAGCTACAACAATATATTTACATGAAGTCTAAAGCTGAAGAAAGCAAATTGTAAGAACATTTCAAAGCTCATTGAAATTATGTTGCGAAAAAGCACCGTTGTTGAACACAGACTATATCAGCTTATAAGTGATGAAGATATGATTGTATTTCTAAAAAGACGTTTAAAACAGCATCACACGTTAGTGTTTAATTTTCTTCAGGATTGTATGTATGTAGAGATACATTTAAAAACAGCAACGATTTTGAAACTCCAGATTCGTACCAATATATATATATATATATATATATATATATATATATTAACCAGAGGTGAATCATAAGGCCTGATATCAAAAGAGATAGTTATATAATTATACCAACGGGAATTCTTCCGTCCTCGTTGCCTTACTTATGTTCTCGCACAAGATCTCTTATACCTCAAATATGTTAAATTAAAAGGTTCCATTATCAAAAAGTACTTACAGTTTAATTTAACATTCACCAATAATAATATAAAAAAAAAACATCTAAAAGCGTTGGCCTCATTCTAACCAGGCTATCATATCAACGTAATATTGAATAACCAACTTTTCAATTTAAGAACCATATTCGGTTTCAACCATTTAAATGTTCATATTCAGTTATGGAAGAGTTATTAACCTCTAATATATAAAAGCTGTTAGTCCCACAAATCGCTCTCCTTTAAAGAGACCGCAGTTGGTCCAACATATATATTTTGGTAAACTTTGTTATGCTCCAATATGTTGATATGATGGCATTCTGATTTTCTGATTAAATATATGTTGTGATCAGTTTTGAAGTGACCATTTTGCTGTGAATGTTTAAATTTGATGAAATTTGATAAATAATCATACCGTCATTTTTCAAATAATTTTTAATTTCTCACCTATAAGATTCAATTTGGAACATGGATTTTGTTGCAACTTGTTTAATATATTAGCTATATTTGCACACAAAAAAAAGATATCTTAACAATTTTGACGGCACCTTTACCATAAATTAATGATATGATATAATTTGACTTCATTCATTTTCTATTCAATTCCATCATCATGTAAATCAAGTTACTGCACTAGTACGTAGGTTGAATTCAAATATACTATAGCCGTTTCGCTAGTAATAAAGAAAGGAAAATGACACATTGTATAGCCTTTAGCCTGAATAGCATTGAAAGGCATACTAGAAGGTGATATGAAGGGGAAAAACTAGAAGCGCGTTCGCTTTACCAAAAACAAAAAGGCAGAATTTTGTTCATTACCGTATTACAAATTCGACTTTGGTATTAGATACGGTATATAATCTGCAACCCCCCCCCCCCCCCCCTCAAGAAAAAAACGACTTCAATTTACAACAAATGTGCATATTATAGTTCATTTTCAGGTAAGTGATATATCCTAAAATACAATACTATACTTCGAAAGTATACTGTCGTAGTTTCTTTACTTACTACCCAGAGATTTGAGAATAAGTTGAGTAGACTAACATGGAATTGAGTTTTTCTGGCATAAATATGAATCATGTGAAGCGGAACTATGAATTATTTTTGCAATTTGTTTAACGGAGATATAACTGTGAACGTGTAATATTCTTTTCCTTGAGTAATTATAATAAAAGTTGCACTTACAAAATAGTCCTGACTTTGGTGAGGTTATTCTCCAGGTTAGTATACCGTCCCTTATATTCTCCAACCATTTACACAAGTTGATTTGCAATCCTTGGACGTTACATATTTCCTCACCCATGCGAGGGGGAGGGTGTAAAAGGTGTAAAAGGTCAAGATCCGAGATGGGATACTTTCTGCAAGGTGTTTAAGGTATTACTCCGACGTCAAAGAGTCGAAACGCACATATTACATACATATTGCTAGACTTCATATTAAAATCATTTTCCAACGACACAAATATCTGGAACTATTGCCCACTTTAGTATGGTTTTTAGTGGTTACGAACGATGAGGTTGTCGTGATAAATGTGTTTCCCTCTTTCTATCTCTTTGATAGCATGTGCAATGCAGAATTCATTTTACGGAGGGCGACTCGCCTTAGTTGGTGAAGGAGACCTCCATCAGGGCAGTCCTCCTCCTTGGGCTAATCAAAGAGTCTTCGTCTTCCAAATGCCGACATCGTTCTTCAAAGGAGGACACTATCGCTCCAAGTTTGGGCACCGTGGCATCGGTCGTATCTGGATGCCAGAGGAAGCACCATGTGGTGGAGAAAGATCGCAACACGTTTGTCCATCGGAAACAACTGACGAAGCATTCTGTCTAGACTCTAGCTTACCTTGTTACCAAAGTAAGGAAATTTACGCATCACAATAACCTTCAAGTTCATTAAACCCCCTTCCCATCCCTACGACTTAACGTAAAAGTGCTTATGGGCTAACGATTACAAAACATATAACACTGATAGATAGATGGTAGGTTTGATTTTAATATATCATGTATTATTGTAAGGTTATAATTGATGACATATTTTACGCACTACTTCTAAATCTTAAGGGATTATTTTGCCTACAATATTGCCCACAAACCTAGTACATGCATAAGTGCGTGTACCAAACATCGGATAACTATAGGTAACTATGGATAGTAGTCGGTCGCCCATTGCTCTGGACTCTCGGCACTGCCAGACTGACCCGTGTCAGTACCCCGCCCTTGTGCATAGCTAAGAGTGAGAAAGTCTGATATGCTGTATCCTCATTTTATTTTGATTATTAAGTCGAAAGGAATTAGTGACACTCTTGACAATGAATTAATAATTTTGCTATTTGTTGACGGCAAATACGTATGCAATTCTACGCCCCTTAATTTACTGCCACTAGCCGGAATATTCCGGTGGTGGTAAACTAATGTTCTGTAATGTTTTTGTTAGATTGTGTCACGAATCACTCTGGTAACGTTAAAGATCACGATACCATCAATTGCAAAATGAACCGAGGTTCAATTTGTCTTCTTCAGCTCTTAAGATGTACGCATCATCTTGCCGAATAAGACAAGCAGTACGTTTTTACCTAGCGGTTCTACGTTGTACATTGTTTGTTAACGCAATATCCCTTCAAAAAACTTGCATGAAATAAACAATGTCTAGTATCAAACAAAATTATAATAAGCGAAACAAGACTGAATCGATCGCTTGTTCATGTATTTTCTTCAGCACCACCGTCTTATGACCAGTCGGAGCCACTCGAGTTTTCTGACGTAACGTCAACAGGTGTAACCGTGACGTGGCCAGCTTGGGACGAGACGGTCGATCATGGTCACGGTCCCATTGTTGAGTATAGGATACAAATAAAAGGACCAGGAGAAGAAGAATTCACCGAAATACCAAAAGGAAGACAACTCTCTCATCAATTCACCGGTTTGAGAGAAAATGTTAATTACAAATTTCGGATCAGTGTTATCAGAGACCATCCCTTAGGAGAAGGGACTCCAAGTAATGAACAAACATGCAGGACATCAGGTATGCAACTCTTTAGGCAACTGGCCCTAGTAGATAGTCGTTTAATGGGTTGACAACAAAGAGAAATAGTTTTATATAATCATTATGTGTTTACCGGTACTAAGGTGTCACAAAGGTAAATAAAGCTAAAACTATTTATATTCGACCCCGCTACCCCTTCATTAGCCTATACGTCATTCCAAAAGAAACGTATACTAATAACTATGCACTTAATGTAGATGAACTTATATATTGGGGAAATATTATATCGGTGTATGTTAAAACATCAATGATAATAGTTTAACTTACAAACATTTTATTTCCGAAGATAGGACGTAGCTCTTTCATTTTTTGAGAAATGCCGCTTTAAACATCTAAGGCTCATCGCACAGACCATGTGGTCAGTGTTTCAGATGCAACACAGGAGATAAACTCAATCGGAAGGACATGCCTTAGATAACATGTTTATAAAGCTTCATAAATTTGTCAACACGAGATGTTGGACACCATTCAATGAATCTCTGTTGTGTATATTAAGGGGCAAGAAGAGCATGATTCGACTTATAGGTATTGGAATTTTCAAAACAATGGATTAACATTTAGGCCTTCACGGAGGGCCGTTGTCGTTATCAATTTTATCCTAAAGGAGCATTTCAGAGATTCCGCATATATTAGTATAAAGCTCAATTTCTTGAAACACTATATTTGCAGTCTTTTCTTGCTTCTCGATTTTCTTTCACATATCGTGAATGAAATTATGAATGTTGTCATCCATTGGCTACCACAAGGAGAATTGTTCCATATTTTAAATGACAATTACTCCTCTTTCACTTATTAGCGCCACCGTCATTCGCAAACCCCGAACCGTTGGAATTTCAAGATGTGACTTCATCTGGAATAACAGTCACATGGCTAGCATGGGACCCGACATTGGACCCCGGGATTGGTCCAGTGACTGGTTACATGATCATGTACCGTGAAGAGGGTCATAGAACATGGAAGAGCAAAGAAACAGAGAGTCTCTCTGTTCGGTTAACCGACCTAACCGAAGATACGACATACGAGGTAGCGATCAAGCTGAAATATAAACAGGAAAAATATACAGAGCAAAGTACCACACAGACGGTCAATACTGATGTTGCAGGTATTTTCTTTTAACTTTGTTTTTCATTAATAATTATTTGACAGGAGCAGTATGTCGGGCTTCCATGGAAGCAAGTGGGCGACATATTGAAAGCTAAAACCCTTTGTATTCGACCCCGCTATCCCTTCATTAGCCCATACGTCATTCCAAAAGAAACGTATACTTATAACAATGCACTTTATATAGATGAATTATACTTTTGAGAAATATTATATGTCTGAATGTTAAAAAATCAATCATAATAGCTTACCTTTATAAGATTTTATTTCAAAGATAGCACATATTTCTTTCTTTTACAACTACGTTGCTAAAAATGATATGTCTTCCTACAGCTACAAAGCAGGCTCAAAGGACGAATTTTACTTAACATATTATTTTGATACTTTGTATAAACTGTTCAAGTATATCACTACTATCAGTCCAGTTTGTTTTTCTATACCACGTTTAGTTTTTTGAGAAATGCACCTTTAAACATTTGAGGTTCATCGCACAGACCATGTGGTCAGTTCCTCAGATACAACACAGAAGATAAACTCAATCGGAAAAACATGTATGGCCTTAGATAACATGTATGTAATGCTTCATAAATTTGTCAATACGAGATGCTGGACGCCATTCAATGAATCTCTTTTGTGTATATGAAGGGGGAAGAGGAGCATGATTTGACTTAGTTATTGGCATTTACAAGACAATGGTATAACATTTAAGGCCTTCACGTAGGGCTGTTGTATTCATCAATCTTACCCTAAATGAGCATTTCAGAGATTCTGCATCTATTAGTATCAAGCTAAATTTCCTGAAACACTATTTTTGCAGTCTTTTCTTGCTTCTCAATTTTCTTTCACATATCATGAATGAAATTCTGAATAAGGTCATCCATTAGCTACCACAAGGAGAATTGTTCCATTGTTTGTTAATGACGATTACTCCTCTTCCACGTATTAGAGCCACCGTCATTCGCAAACCCCGAACCGTTGGAATTTCAAGATAAGACCTCGTCTGAAATAACAGTCACCTGGCTAGCTTGGGACCCGATATTGGACAGGGGAACTGGTCCAGTGACTGGTTACATGATCGAGTACCATGAGGAGGGTCATAGAACATGGAAGAGCAAAGAAACAGAGAGTCTCTCTGCTCGGTTAACTGACCTAACCGACGGTACAGCATACGAGGTAGCAATCCGTCTCAGAGACAGGAATGGCGATTACACAGATGCAAGTGTCCCACAAATAGTCACCACGGCTTGTGAAGGTAACGTTGTGTATTTAAGATTTCGGGAAACACAGGACAACTTTATCATGTAAACAGAAGAGGAGAGGTAAATTGAAAGAAGGACAGGAGGACATAATTTAGGTTTGAGAAATTTACAACGACAATCCTTTCAGATATTTCGGTATCTGTTATTGAATATTGAAATTAGTCTTCCTCGTCAATCTGTCACTTTCTCTCTCCCAAAGCAAATAGGAACATGACGAGGAAATTGAAGAAAGTTGCCACCGCAAAAAGTTTTAATGATAAACAGAAGCGTGAAAAACGTTAAAGGTAATATCTGTGTCTATAATATACTTTCGTCAGGTTTGGTTATCACTGACCTCAATTACACATCATCATCAAGACGTGCGGGTGCTGCAAGAGCTATCGTGATGTGGTCGGTGGAGGGAGTCACGGACTCGTGCAGGGTTCTAAGTCAAAGTCTCTCTCTACAACTCTTGGATGTCCTTGAATGCGGCGGAGTGCCACCGACAGTGGATGCTACACCAAGGGTAATTGATGTGGAGGATGGTGAAGTAAGGACAAAAACAGTTCTTCGTTTGACGGCGAACTCTCTGTACAACCTTACTTTAAGCCTGCACACGACAGCGGGCAAAATTCAAATGTCAATGTCGATACAAACCGATACCACGGGTAAGTACAGTCGATATACTTCAGAAGCGTGCCCAAAAAGAGGGGGTAGCATGCCCCCACCTCCGATTGTCAGTATGGGAGAATAGTTCAGCCGGGTGACTTTTGCATTCCGCCGGGAAAAGAACTGGACCGCTACTACGGATATATCCTTCCCCCTCTTTTATCAACATTACACAATGTATTTATTAGCAAAACTTTACGTTTAGGGTAACTTATATCAACCTAATTTATAATCTTATATCCGTCAGAATGCACAATTTGTCGATTTGTTTTTCTAGGGACCCCCCTGTGCAGGCTACTTACATAATTCTAACATTGTTCGACTTTGGCTAAAAAGTTATCATAAAGCAATAGATATCAATGGTGAAAACTAAGAATGAATTTCCAAACATGTTATAGCCTCCCTCAGGAGAGAACTGGGCATAAATTTCTGCCGGCTGATTGATCCAACCGGCGTTGCTGTGGCCTTAAAACGCATTTGGCGCCCCAGAAGAAACTAGCTTCTTTCGAAGAATTCGATATCTTCTACAAATGTCAAGCTGGTGGCGCCGCTGGGGCTTTAGTCTGAGCGGCACACCATTCCGAGCCGGTGAACCGGCAGGCTAGTAAGTGCCTGCCCTCCCTAATACTGAAACCAAAAGGGGATAATAATATAGTGATATCACCAAAAAATTTTACCCCCTAAAATAGTCAGAACCGACGATCTACAACTTGTGAGTATCTCTGCAAAGATTTCGCACATTTCATCAGGTATGTGGCTTGGAATAAAGTACGAAACATGCCAAAATTAGGTAAAACAGCTAGCTCAAAAGAAGAAAAAAAATCGTCATTGAATTGACCCCTATTATACCCTGTACTACAAGTATGTTACAGTTCCAATTCGATGGTACTTTGGTTATATAAAGGACGGCATTTAAGTTACAGGTTAAAGATCGTGTCACCCGAGGTTTGCAGCCGAGGTTTCTTGCATGATTCAGGGAATTCCTAGCATGTTGACAAGTGCATTCCAAAGTTGATCAGTGTAATATTACTTTCATTCCTTTATTTTGTTTCAAGGACCAACTGGTGGACCAACGAATCTCTTGCCGGAACAGAAAAGAAATGGCGATTTGGTTTTCAAATGGGATAAACCTGAGTGTTCTGAACGTAATGGCCCTATAAACAGTTATCATTATACGGTAGCCAGATTCAGACGGAGTAGAAGGAATATGGTTCCAGTTATCGCCGAGCACGTTGCCGACGACAAAATAAGACTCAGAAAACGTGACGATAGGCTTTTGCCGGATGTGGAATACGTATTTGCCGTCAGAGCAACGACTGGCATGGGCAGTGCTGATTTGAGTTCCCCAACAACTGAAAGGCAATTTCTGTTTTCGTCTGGGTAATGTGAATCACTTCAGGAAGTAACGACTCTATTCCCTGCATGCAGGTTACCTGCGTTATGCCATGGTACTTGCGTTAAATCATCTCACCTGCTACTGACGGTTGAATATTTATTGGGACGATAATCATGTAGGTGTAGATTATTCGTGTTTTGTTTTTGTTTGTTGCAAGAAAATATACGGTACCGTCTTGTAATAAAACAATTAACTAATGTTGATTTTTTTTCACAAATGCAATAAAGATTTTGCACATTACAAAAGTAAAAGCACAAATTGTCTATGAGTTTGAATTTTAAGTTTTCTTCACTTGGAAGACGAACCTATGGATAGCGACATGGAGTTATTGGAACGGAATGCGCAACTCTACTTCAACTTTCGAGTGACTCCCTAGTGATTTACGAGAAATCATTATTACAAGCTCTTAGGCAGAAGCCAAAGACGTAGATAGCGCTACCCCGCGTAGCAGACGTTACCTTCTTTCTGTTGCTAAGGAAACTAAGGAAACATAAAGTGGTATTTAACAAGAGTGGTTGCCTTTGCAGGGAGAAGACGTAACGAAACATTGCACCATTGCTACTCTGAATTGAACACAATCTGAGCAATCGTCGATCATTGTTAATCAATAGTACCTGAAATCTTTTGATTCTCCTCGCGATTTTCGGTGCAAAATGGTTGTTACATTTTTGGCAAAATCGTTGAAAAAAATGGTAAAATTCCACAAATTTTAGTTTTAGAAAATGTAAATAATCACCTCAGTCTCGTGCTGTCCTGTAATACCTGTAATACATGATCACCAAGCCTTTTAATCTTGGTTTCGTTTCTTCACTCAGATTAGTACTTTGATCTTTTTAATTGAGAGTTTTAATTTAGCCAATTAGGAGCTTAGCGAATGCACACAAGAGAAGACTAGTAAAGAAGTAATAATCTACAGGAAGCAGGAGTATGCTAAGTGGTTCGAACTTCATCCATTCATTCAATTTGGGAAAATTGCTAATAGCAGATAACGTCACAAGTTCACGGAAGACTAAACTGAAACTCCATCACCACATATTATCTATAATGGTCGTTCATTGAAGGAAAAGATACGTTTGCCAAAACTGAATATTCTTGGCAACTTATACCTACATAAACATAACTTGTTATATCATCGCGGTTGATTACTTCCAAAACATGTAATTTTCTTTTGTTAATTGTTTTTTGTTTCTGTTCAGAGAAGTGTGATACTCCTGAAATATCTATTTAACTATAACAATCTCTTGTAATTCGACTTCTTTCTATTAAATGTAGACGGTTTATGCTTCATAAAGATAACAGGAAGCATTTTCAGCATAAGTTTAAAGATAATTGCACAGAAGTTTGACTCTCCTGTTTTAGCATATCTGGAACGATCAAATTAAACATTGACTTGAAAGGAAAGTTATAAGTATAGTTCAAAGGAAAGTTAACGTTCAGCAGATGAAAGGAGGAACAAATTGCGCAGTTTGCAAGCAATCCCTGACTGTTTTCGGGGCAAGCATTTGGAGTAGGTTTTGTACCCAAAGTGAACTTGAAGCATGCAGTTGTATTGTCAGAGAAGCACACAAAAATTCTTTATTTTTGTTAAAAATTTCGGTCCAACTTCCTACTTCAAACTTGGAATAAATCTAAATAAGTACACACCTCAGTCATTGACATATTGTGAACCTTCACAGTCCGTTTGGGTTAAGTTGGAACTCTAGCCAATCAAAGGTCAAAACAGTATAGTTTGATACCCAATATTAGAATGAACGGTGCTGCCGTAAGCAATTTCCACGTAAATGTTCAGTGTTTGTTCTGGTTTACTTGTAGCGAAAGTCAGTCTTCGACGTCTATAAATATAACATTATGTTAAAGGAATTCACCTAGTCCCTATCATCAACTACTTACGTTATAAATTGTTTTATTTTTTTCAGTTTGAATCAAAGGTGGCTAGGAATAACATGCCATTCCAAATATCTAACGAATTTCGACAAATAATATTAAGGTTCAGTAAACGTGATGGCAGTGATGGTAGCTTTTCAGTTTTTTACTTCATTAGAATGTACGCCCATTGACCGGCACAAGTAACACAATGGCATACATGGAGTGGGGTGAGGGTGGATGTGGAGTGGGGTGAGGGTGGGGATGGGGGTGGGAGATGTTATCATATATGAGATATAATGTCACTACAGTGTGTCAACGTAGCTTTAACCAACGCACCAACAAGAGGAATAACGTTCACATGTGAATGACGGCGCTAGCTTAAAATACTACACATTTTTGGAAGGAAAAAAATTGTCTCTGCAAGTAATAGCAGAATAGCGCCTCATCAGGCCACATATTTAGTGACGATGGCTGCAAACATGCCGGTCGCAAAGGGTGTTTCTACCCTCCAGCCATAAGCAACGATTCACTCACGCCACATAGAACGATTCTTTCTTTTAGTTTATTGACATTTTATTGTACAAGACTGTAAATAAAATATATCTTATTATACAAATTAATCTTATTAACAAACTGGAAGTTAAAATAAAAGAAGGAAATACACATTTGTCGCCATATTACGCCTAGAGCACTTCTTGTCGATTTGTCCAACTCTCTTCGCACTTTCACGGGTTCTTTTGAGACATCAAGGGAGACATGGACACGGGGTCCTACAAAAAAGGGCCATACCACCACCGGAGCGTCATACACTCCTATGTGCTTTGAACCCTAGCACGATTTAAATCACCAGCAGTGCAAGAGCCTTGCATCAGCTAACTTATAGCATCGGCCATCAAGTCAGCTGGATTAGTATAAACACTTTGGAGAGGAGTTCATGAAATAGAAAGAAGCCAACTTTATATAGACTCGATCCCGGAACACCAGATTACAAGTCCACGGCTTTTCCCACTGAGCCACCTGAATAGTTAATTTTCTTTAGTAATATACTTGAATATACAATAAGGTTACAATGGTTCTTTGGTATAGCGTAACACACAGAAGAGAGAAATGCGCTCTTTGTAAGATCTAGATTGTACAATCAGGGAGTTGCTCCATCACAACTGGCTGGTACAATGAGATTACAATACAATGTTATTGATGATTTAGAAGCAATTAGAAGGATGATTAAACGATTCGTTACGCTACAATGTTTTTGACCACATTGCAACACACAGAAACAGAATGTAAGTTTGAAGGTATATCTTTGTACAATAGGCTGACGCTTCCACGCTATTGGGGACTGCGAACAAATAATTCATAACATTACCGTTGTTAATGCATGAAATCCTGAAGGCTTGTTTAAACTAACTCAAGAGGTTTTGTTGTGAATTGAGTAACACGTTTACAAGCATACTTCAAGTTCATGCAGATGAAACGGCTGGAGGAAATTCTAACATTAAACAAGCATGACCTTTTCACATATCGTTGCAAAGGAGGTAGCGGAAAGGCTTTAAACGTTCAAAATACATAAGGTGGCAATCCTGTTTAGGGACCTGAATTACTCAGTGATAGTTTGGGATTAAGTAATCGAAAGTTTGAGATCAAATGTCAACTAGTAATAGCAAGGAATAAAAAGTCGAAATATCCGTATCATAATATCTGAAGATAGTATAAAAGTTTTTAGTGAGCATAACCTTGCGTTTAGGTCTGCTTATATAGACCTTATGCCCCAGAATGCACCTGTAGACGCTCAACTTTTTCTATTGGAAGGACCCACACCCCTTACGTTAAAGTTGGATCCATGTAAGGCTTCATCGACCCCAGGCTACACCGCTTCTTATAAAGTTCCTTGATTAACCTCTAAGTCCGTCATGGTTTTCCCACTATCATAGAAAATTGTATCGTCTGCATACATAGCAGCGTTGCAGTGTGATAGACATAAATCAAAGTCATTAATATACAGTAGAAACAAGCAGTGATAGACCAGAAATAGATCCCTGTTGAACACTGCTATGTATGGTCATGCAGGCTGAATGAATCCCGTAAGCAAAGTCACTTTGACTTCCATCACACACTCAATAGAATCTTAGTAGCATTGCTATATAATTAGATCTGGTAACAATATAGCATCGTTGACTAAATCAAGCGCCTTTCTTAAATTTGTAGTTTTGATCATACTAAATTTTCTTTAGCAATGCCACACAACCAAACTTCAATCATTATAAGGTAATGTTGTCTCACACGATAGCTTTGCCCTGAATTGTGCTACTCGTAGAGATTTTTGAGTCACGGGTATATGTGGCACTGATATTGGTCTGTAATGCTCCAATTAGTTACTGTATATGTTAGATCGTGACGTATAACATTGCGTCATGTACATTGACCCTCACCTTATTCTTCCCTCGCATCCTACTCATCTTTCCTGCCATCAACTACAGTAAATGCTTCGTCGAGTGACCCGGATGTGCGTTGTTTCCTCATGTCCTTGAATGCAACACTTTACTGAGCTTTTTCAAATACGGGAAATCCCCTCTTAATCCCAGGCGCCACAATACAAGTAGGACAGATCGTGAAATATGTCCAGAGTCATTATTCTGTGTCGTTAATAGTATGAAGTTGTCATTACTACTTTTTCATGCTATATTTTTGAATTTTCCTTATTATTATTATTTCTCTTATTTCTTTGTTTTTATTATATAATAATATGAATTTGTCTTCACTTCTTTGTGTTTGTACATTTTATTGCTTTTTACCATATCATGTCTATAGAGCAAATACAGATATGATTGCGTAAACTGAAGGAGGACTGTGTTAGTAAAGTCAGTCTGTTACCGTAAAACAGTAAAAGTATTTATCACAATAAGTGAAATTATTCTAAGTGTATTAAAATCGTAATCACCTCACAATGGAGATTATGTTAAGCAAACGTGTCCTACTATTTTACTAGTGTTTTTTTCTGTAATTTTTATCCCTTTATGTATTTTTGTGACGTTTAGAATTCACACAGTACACGTCATTGTTAATGCAACACGTAAATGTGTATTGATATGAAAGCAAACATAAAAACTTATTTCCTTGTTTAATCAATGCCGTCAAAGTATTTACTCAGGCCTGAATTTTTCATTTTCCCTCTTTCTTTAATAATAAAACAAAAACGTGATCGCCAGTTTACCATTTCCCGATTCGTGAAACACTCTATAGGATCGGATAGATGAATTCTTTTTGAGCAGTATGTAGCACTGATTCAAAATAAAACATAAAAAATAGTTAATTTTCTCACATAATTCACTGTTTTGTACTAAACACCCAGAATGATGCATGTAAGATTATAAGAATAGTCCACGATAGCTTTTCATTTTGCACTGATGAAAGAGGATCAAACATATTCTGAGCATTAAGATATTGGTAGTTGGAGTTGTCACAGATTTTCTCTTTCATTTTGCCATAAATGAACAGTTTATAAGAAGGTGTGATGTCATAGTTGAACGTGGGCAACAATATATTTCGTATTGAATATATCTTGGACTGGATAAACTTCTAACTTTACCAACGGGGATGTGAAGGTAAAAATATTTCAATGAATGCAATGTACCCATATTGAGATTTTTCCCGATGTCGAAAAACATAAACGAAGTTTTCTGATTGCATCTATGACATTGTACACAGGGGCGTCAATCATAGGGGGGGGGCACGCCCCCACTTCTGAAGGGTGGGGATACATTATAAAATAACCCCTCGGTTTAGTGACTGAATCGTGTAGGCGATAAGCCTATCGGGCTCATAATGGCTCGGGGACATCTCGTGAAAGGAGCTCAAACATTGTGCTATGAGTTTAGTAGTTATTAATGTTTATTTGCTTCACGCATGATGAAAATTAAATCATTCAACTAGGTTGAAATAAGAATTACAGATTTCATTTATAGCGTAAATTACACGAGGAACCGCACCCATACACCGCTGAGGCTATATGCTAAGCCAGCAGATACTGATCTGCAGATCTCCTTTCCAGTATATTATTTTTCATATTTTATAGTGTGTTGTATTATCACGTTCAAGCAATATAACACTGCATGTAAATTATATTGAGCATTCAGTTTGGTTAGCAATGCCACTCATGATAAGTTTAAGTGTTTGTGAAATAATAACATATGTTATAGGAGTTTGGAGACTGGGTGCCTAGGTGATAAGCTGTTATAATCATGTTGTTATAATCATGTTATTCATTATATCTCAAGTTCAAGTTTAGTAGTTATGTAAATATCCTCACAAACATTTCATTTGTAATGAACTTAACAGATGCCAAGTTGAAGACCGTACACTGCAGTGGTGATGGGGGGGGGTCGTCCCCGTGCGATTTACACTTCATAAATTAAAGTAGGTCTTCGATAATGAGACGCCCGCACAGTACGAGATATTTGTATGTATGTATGTATGTATTTTAGATCCGCCTGCAACCAGGAACTCGTGAAGACGCCTCATTGGCTTATCAAAGCCGCAAGCTCACCGACGTCAGTCTCTTACATTCATATTTAACGTCCATGATAATGAATTGTCAATTTTCAACAACTCTGTAACTGGACGGTATACATTAATCTTGGATTTACTCGAATTGGGGACCTTATGATTGGAAGGCAGCGGCGTTAAAGACTGAGCTAACACTGCGTATTTCAGTTAGTTTTAGCGATTTTTTCATATCATTTCGTCCAGCCTATACTCATAGCTGGTACAGCAACTACTGTTCATGTCCTACAAAAGTGCCTCAGTAATGACTACTTTGTGTTAATCAAACGGTAAAATATGTTACATGTGGCAGTGTAACAACTGCAAAGCTGTTAAACTTGTTCCCATGAAAGAACTGAGCGACTGGACATGGAGTCTATGAAGATGATAATGCCTACGAGATGAAGTAAAGGAGAGTACGGTACCGCTTGATTCCAGTTCACACCTCTCTTTAAATTACGCCATTTCGTCATGCCGAGAACGCAGAAAGACAATGTTTGGATATATCCATAGGCTTACTTATAGCATAAAACGACTATAGATACGACTTCATTTTAGAATCGCGTATTAATGAACTCGCTCTAAATGGTTGGTACAGCAACTACTGTTCATGTCCCACACACGTGCATCATTAATTACTACTTTGTGTTTGTAACATGGTAACATGTGTTAGAGGACATGAACAGTAGTTACTGTACCAGCTATGAGTATCGGGTGTTTCGTCTCATTTCATTAGTCAGAAGTGTACAAGATTCTAGGCACGTGTTGTATGAATGGCGTTCAAAAAGAAGACAAGGTTTATTTTAACCACTCATCACGTATATGCACGATCGCGGATGCGATGAACGTGCGCTTATTTTGGCTTCGTTTTGGTTAGAGTAACAATGAACTGAGAGCTCCTAAGAACATGCGCAAACAGTTTAGCAGTCTTATGAGAAACTACGGTGCGTAAATATGTCTATTACGTCTATAGTCTAATTTACTTTGTTATTACCTGAAGTTTCAATTTCAAAAAGATAAGATCTCAAAACTAAGAAGGTTCAGATGCAATTAACAAGGCATGTGAAGTGCCATTTCCGGCAATCTGAGAGGCAATTTTTTGCAACAAATTCTTTCTACGTTACTCGCCAACCCGAAAGTGGCGCTCCGTTTAGATAGTGTCATGATGGTCCTTTTTGGGAAAGGGCCCACCCTTAAAATAACAATATATACTCACACTAAGAGCACCTCTATGTAACATTTGACGATACATAATATTTTTCGATGTTCTCAACTGCAACCTTTAGGGATTCTACCCAGGCTACGGCTCTGAAGTATCTTTATATTAATGATTTAATATTTCCGATAAAGTGAATGTGCCCAAATAGGCCTACCTAAAAGTATTTTTTTCTTTCTTGAAATGTACTTATAATATCATATGTTTTGCATGTTGTAGACATCAGTATAACAAGATGATTTTATTGTTATGTGCAAATGTTTAAGATTGTTTCCGGTTTCGGTTTAAGTTTCATCGATATTAATCATGAAAATGCCTTAAGTTACACCCGGATGTTTAATAGATAAGTCTTTCTTAACTTAAGTAAAGTCAGTTGTCAGGTGTGACTTTTTTTTAAATTATATTTATTACTGATATATTAATTCAAGGACCAAGCAGAACCAAACCTAAACATTTCTGAGCCTCGCTGGGACTTCGCCCCTTGACCACATAATGAGCTCAAAGACGAGCCGCCCCTACACCCCACCCTATAAATGTTTCGCGCCAAGGCGGTCGTGGTGTTCACTGCTTCACTTGTATCCATGTTCAGTTATTAATGACCCACCCCTCACTTTATAATTGGGATTGACGCCCCTTATTGCACATGTTTGCGTCAAATTCAAGTATACAAAATTTATAATATTGTTATATAGAAGACGACATCTACATTGGAATTGAATTCGGACAATAAATAAAGTTTCATCTGGTCTATCCTTCACATGTAAATAACTTTTCGTGGCCAATAATTTTCAAAATGTCATTGATATATGAAATTAGCCAAGATCGTGCAACTTGAACCTTACTTGAACAAAGCTCCGTAGGTTTTTGGTCTACCGAGTTAACGTCAGACCGTCAGACCGACATACGTGCACCAAACCGGTACGTCGCTTGGACTCCGATCTCCTCTATTTCCCAAACAGTTATATTTTTCTGAGGCTTCAAAAGTGCCAATCGTTGCACAGGGTCTAATCGATGTTCAACAAACCCACAGGCGCCACTGGTTGGATCTCTGCGCCGGTAGAAATATATGCATTCCCTAGTTCTTTCGTGAGCTTAGTTAACTTGGTAACAAACTTCAAACTGTTTAAATCAAACGATCATTTCTATTAAGCACAGACTTATGTATGAAGATGAAGAGATATGGAAATAAGCCCATCAAATACATTCACAAGTTTAAATATTTCAATCAGTCGAAACCCCCAACTTTGACTAAATAGCTATAATAAACAGTTTCCTGGTATAGCGATTTGACAAAGCTAAGCTACGGAAGAGAGCAAGTATCATCAAGCAAAACAAAAAATACTTAATCAATGATGAGGAGAACATCGTAATATTTCCCTCTCGTCAAAAATCAAGAAATGTTCGACTGTTGTTTCTTAATTACTTTTATTTGATTTTTACAATTTTTTAAATGATCTAAACCCTCGATAAGAACATGATTTTGCAACATATTTAGATCCGATCTCTTTTTTTTTGACTTTTGGTACAAAAGTTTTAAATCTGTTTCGTAGCTTTTCCGTATACTCTGAGATTTGGTGACGTATGAACAGTGCCACATTCACTATGATCAATTCTTTGCAGCTACCAATTAAATTAGCACATCTTTATATTTTCTATAACCTTACTCGATAATTGCAATGGCATTGACACTAATGAAACAATAAAATATCAGAATCAGACAGAAATTGCTGATTTCAAAAGTGGATGCGGCAAAAATGATGTTTTTCCCCCAACTGGTTTAAGTAGAGGCATGAACCTGTTTGGAAGGACCTGTGGCTCATTGGAGCCGACTCCCATGTCCTGTGGTAATTACGCCAGGAAGAAAAACAAAACCTTTAGACGTCAAATGGTGCATTTTGAGTCATATTTAGACAGTAAATTATGTCAAAAATAAATCTACAAGGCACTCTTCTGCTCAACAACTATTTGAAGAAACACTATGAGTGTGTTCCCTAATTTAGTCTAGTAAATACGTATTTAAAATAATGCCATGCAGGTTAACATAGCCATGAACTGTTCCCTTTTCCTGTTTCATCACACATTTAATTGCTGACCATATTACTAAGATTTATTTATATTGGTAAAGGTGTATTCATTCCGGAAATGCAGCGGGGAATTGTTCGATGACATCTATGTGATTACAGAAACAATTACCTACAAAACAAATATACACAAACATTAATATAATTACAACGCCTCCTTGATGAAGCTTTAAAAAGAAGTTATATTTAACTGAGGGTCATGTTACAAATTCTGACCATTACCTCTTTGAGATTCCTCGCTTGAAGACTTTCAACCATTATTGCTGTATTTGGATTAAGGCGTAATCGGCAACTTGAAGATGGAGAAATTTTTGATGATACTCTTGTTCCTCAATTCATTCATAATCTCGACATTTTGCTGTCTAATGTCAGGAAGTGGTGGTAAGTACTCTCAACATATTTAATTCTTCTTGACCACAAAAAATATTAAACCTTTTTCAATTAACACTTTTAAATTCAATGTTTTCTTTCTGCAATTACAACAACGACACTCAATTGTTCTGGCCTATATATATATATATATATATATATATATATATATATATATATATATATATATATATATATATATATATATATATATATATATATATATATATATATATACATATATATATATATATATATATATATATATATATATATATATATATACATATATATATATGTATATGTATATGCCTATAAATATATATATTTATATATATATATAATTGAAATTGTAGTAAGTTGGAAAATCCAGAACAGTGAAAAACTTCCAGCCTCCACCGGGATTCGAACCCGGGCCTCCCGCTTGATATGCAGACACCCTAACCACTAGGCTTTGGGCGCTGGTTGTATGTCTGTTTTGGTGACATATTTGCCCTAATCTTGAGATTAAACGTGATGCTAACCAACTCGACATCATTTGTGATTCCTACAGCCGGATCTAGAAAGAGAGACTTTGAACAGACTGTTAAATGTATTTATATATAAAGCGCTCTCATTGGTGCGAATACTGTAGCGTACAAAACTACTATATTTATTCTTATTCAGTGTCTGTAATAGGTCTATACCTGGCTGCAAGGCACATTTTTATCTTCGTTTATTAAAATAATTGAATTTTAATAATATAAAACTGTACCTAATATGCACCATTTAACACTTAACCTGTTTCTGTATCAGTCCACCCCGCCCCTCCCCAACCCTCCCCTATCCGCTTTCATGACAATCGGTTTTAATGACCCCATTGCCACACAGTCCACTTTATGAATCCACGATTTGTCTCCTTGCCTTTCCATATAGCTACATGCCCCTACCTTAATCAGTGTGATTGATTTAGAACCCCCCTCTCCGTATCCATATTTGCAATCTTGTTCGCGACACTCTACGAGTTGTATTAGCACTTGACTACATTGAGTGAAACGTTGGTCACCAGTTATGCTTCAACAATTTAAAAGATGTCTTGAATACTTTTTGCAATAATGTTTATCATTTCACGTTTCAAAAAGTTCAGTCTTTGTTATGTGTTGCTATTTCTCCTAGTAAACATTCTTCAACTTAACTAAAATATAACAATAAGTTTACATTCAGAGTAAGCGCAACTATAGATATGCTTCTAAATGTTTTCCAAACTTTTACTGAGGCTCACATTAATATATTGATCCATTATTGAACATGCTAAGTGTTTCAAGGAAAATCTCACACGTTCAAATTAATTATGCCATTTTTGTTCCCTAATTTATAGTGGTATGTTCATAAAACATTTATCGCTGCTGCAGTAAAACATGACATTTAACGCTTTATAAATCATCACATTTTGAAAAACCAACACAACCTTATCAATAAAAATACAAACCTTCAGGGTGCATACATTTTGTCAATTTGAAAATTCCAAATAGTTATTCTGCGGTTTTTTTCAAAAGTTCTCGGAAGTGTTTGAGCCCACGGTGTTTAAATATATAAATTCTAAGCATAAAACAGCAATAATGTCAAATAATTGTTTCCTCTACATATTAATGATGTCAACCATAGAAACAAAAACACCGTTAAAATAACAAATGTAACTTTCTTTGCACTTTTCGAACTACCTTAATTGTTTCATATGAGCTGCTGTTGATAACAGTTGCAGTTGTTTTTCTGTATTCTGAATAAGCCACATGGGAGACGAGGGACAGGAGATTTCCGCGTTATGCCTTCGTTACTGTGTGCAAAATATGTTGATCTAAAGTAGTAGGTTTATTTCTAGTAATCCAAGTTACCTTTCCTTTAACTGTTCAGTATCGCACTATCAAATTGTGACAACGCAGCCACAAACACAGACACAAATATGTATCTAAAATCTTGAAGTATTTTGATATACCAAGGAAGCGATATCAATGTACAATGACAGCGGTGTTAATATGCAGCTATTTCATATGCAGCGACAGCGGTATCGGTATAGAGCGACGGCGGTATCGGACGACACCGGTGTTGATACGCAGCGACAAAGGCGTTGAACTTGATACGCAAAGAAAGCGGTTTGGATGTGCAGCGACACACAGTGGCATGTAGCGATACTGCTGTGTTGGTATGAAGTGACAGACGTATCGATATATGTAGAGACAGTTGTACTGTGTATATATACTAAGCAACTGTGGTACTGGTTGGTGTGCAAGAGAACGATATTCGTAAGAAGCGACATGACAATACCGGCATTGTTTTGAATTATTTTTTTTCTAAAATATTCAAGCTCTTTACATGAGCTTTCAAAACTGATACGATAACATTCGGTTTTTTAACAAATGAAAAGAAAGACAAAAAGAAAGTACATGCTTATTAGATCATAATTACACTATAACATGGTAAATTTAAAAAATGATACCGACATTAACACTATATATATATATTTCCTAATCGATGGAAGATATTTTTAGCTGTTCGGTAGAGTTAGGGTTCAGTCTTTACAATATAGGTATGGGATGCATACTTACGTTCTGATATGTGGAAATATCATTTGATTTCTTCCTTTATATGTTTTTGTTAGTTCAACAGCCATATTTAATTGTTTTATGTTCTGAGTCAAGTTCTGAGATGTAAATATGAAATCTTATATTTATGGTAAATGTTATTGTCTGCTAATGCAATAAGACAGATAAAACGGTACTTACATACATACGACGGTAACCGTGTTCAATTAAAGTTCAGTACAATGGAAACAAGAGGGCAGTCCATGGAGTTGCAGATCTCATCTTCTCTATGACGGAGGCGATTGTTAGGTTACTTCTGAATTCATCTGGTTGCCATCTTTGTTAATAGTCCGGAATCCATTTTCTAACGTATAGTTTGGCTAAAAGTTTAGTAGAAAACGATATTACCTAACCATCACTGTTGTTTCATGCAAGTCAATAACTTTGGGCCAATTCCACCTCTGACATACACTGTCTACACTGACTTAAGGTCTAGGAGTAGTTTCTTAAGTAAATTTGACATCTGATGTTATTATATCCCTCAACAAATAAATTCATGTCACTTATTAATTTTTTTCGCACTATGAATCAACCTACATTTTGCTTTATAAATTGTTATAGACGGCTTGGATATATAGTAGTAGTTGTAGTATAAAGATATGCAAGAAAATTGTATTTTTAAATATTAAAAATAAATTGGGACATTAATTTCTTTATAACAGATTTTGCGACATTTGGAGCTAAGCAATTGTTGATTTCAATTAATACGTCATCCTCCCGTGTTACTATCGAGTTACCGATACGACCCGATGCTACTGTCGGGGATAACGCTGTAACCGGTTTCAAGATTGAATTCCGAAAATTGAATTCTAACAATTGGACCAAAAAGGAATATTCCGATACCGAACCGAAAGACATCACTGATATTCTGGAAGACGGTTTCACTTATGAGATCAAAACCAGTCTCAAATATGGTGATTCGTTCAGCGAACCTGAAACATTTCAAACTTTCAAGGTTCCATGTAGAGGTAAATTTTGATAAAAAATATAAAACTTTTTAATATTTTGATATTAAATATATTAAGATATAATATCAAAATTCCAATGTTTGTAATACATGTACTTAATACATCTTTTTTTCAACTGAAAAGGGGTATCTCCTCTCTATCCTTATAATGAAATTATGCATGATTTCTTAATAATTCACATATTCTGGTGACAGACGATGTTACGGTAACATTTAATCTTACAGAGAGAAAGATTTAACATTGATATATATATATATATATATATATATTTATATATATTTATATAAATATGATATATATATATATTATATAATATATATTTATATTATCAATAACAATGATTTCAATGTTCGTTTGACAGATCTCGTCATAAACTTAACGTTATCTAGCCTCTCAAAAATACCTGGATTGGCAAGGGTGATTATTGACTGGGCGCACAGAAACTTAACAGATCCTTGCGGTGTCTTAAACCAAACCATTTCTGTAGAGCGATTGGATTTGGACAATTGTACTGATACTTACGCGGATCTCATCGATAAAAGTCCTGTTCTAGGAAGACATAACTACACCCTGAAGGGAATGCGGCCCAACTCTAAATACAATGTCAGATTAACTGTTGTCACGGAGAAGAAAACTTACAATGTGAACCAAACTATTCGTACCGTCGAAACAGGTAGGCTCATTTATCTCGGACCCTTGGCGCGGCGTATTGCATATAGAATTTATCAAGATATTATTACGTTGTAATTACAGCTCTGTTACATCAAGACTTGGGAAAACACCTATGTAATACGTATCAAGTAGGAACGTCATATACTGAACAGAAAGAGTTATGCAAACTCGACCGAAATCTATCTGATGTTACCGTCATGGGAAAGAGTTTTTGCCCCTTTCAGAACGGCTCCAACGGACTTATAACTGACATTCGAAACATACAATATGCATGCAATATAATTATCAATATAAAACACATGTAACAACTCTAATGGTATGTAATATCGATAAATACCTCTCATGTATTTCAATGTAATAATGTCCACGTAGTCTCTATTTCTTGTGAACACATTTTTATTCCTAACATGTTGATGGCCATGGGGAATTCCATATTCAAAGGATGTTCTATTAAGCTATTTGTCCAAAGTCTTAGATAACACAACCTGATCATCTATTTGTAGCTCGTTTTATCCACACTGTAACAAAATCTCTGTTGATTTACGGAAATGTGTTGTCAATTGGTTGCCACCAATTTTTCAAGTAGAAATAACAGACGTAATTTGTTATCTGTAATAGTACAACACTTTACCTTAAGACAAACAAAATAACCCGATCTGTAAATTTACAGAAAAAGGCTGCTCGGCGTATTTAAAGAATGCACATAATATGGAGTCCGTTCATATACAGATATTTCTGTTTTCCTGTCTGTTAATCTACCGGCCACTTTATGTGGCCTGTTTAAATACAGACATTGTTGTGTTATTTGTTTCTGTCATTTCACCGAACCCGCAATGTTGTCTAAAACAACATCATTTTGTTTTGGGATACGTAGTTTGCTGTCAATGTACAGGCGTTTTAGTTTATTTCATACATTCTTTCTTCTGTTCGTGAACACGAAGTTTGAGGTTTAAATACAGGCATCATTGCTACGGATCTCGGAACTTATTCGCTGTTTATGTACTGGCGTTATTCTGTTTTAATACAACGATGTTCAAGGATACATAATTTGTTTACATACAGGCTTTGTTCTGCTAGGGACCACGGAATTTGTTTATGTATTGGCGTTATTCTGTTATAATAAAATCTTCTGTTCGAAGACATTAAATTGTTCTTTATATACAGCCATTTTGTGATAATGACCACTAAATCTGTTGTTTATCTGCTGCCATTATTCTATAGATTGTTGTTATTCGACAAACCATGAACGGTTGTCCGTTTTAACACTTCTGTCATCTTCTGTCATGGAATTCGTAATACAATAGTTTTATAATATGTTCAGATCATTCGATGTCTGTTTAATACAAATACATTTTATTTATCATTGTGTAACAGGTTTTAAATAGCTAAACATTTAAATAACTAAATGCTGAACATAAACAATTCAATATGGTAACAGATACAATGGTTGGTCTTAGTAAGGGTCTAACCCACAACTTACTAGCTGTGAATATTTGTCATATTACATATAAAGGCAAATACAGTTGTGCAAACTTGTAAATTTATACAATCATATTGAAAATCAACATTGATTTGACAATTTTTTTTTGATGGAGATCTGTTTGGATTGTTATAACAAGAGAGGGATTAAAGTCCTAGTGATACAATAGTGTGCATACCAGTCGTCAAGCCACAATCATCGCCTGCTACAAAGATAGCTATAACCACTTCATTCCATAGTTCTGTACTGTAAACTATATAGAAAAATCTCTGGGGGAATTAATTTCTCAGCAGTTTATAGGAAAAAAGCCACCAGGATAGTACAGCAATAGCACTAGCAATGCAACAGGTCTCCTTCTCCTTGTCCTTCTATTTCTCCTTCTCCTTTGTTTGTTTATTGATATACAAAGATACTGTTTTGTAAAGTATTTCAATACCTGTACGATTATTTTTTTCAACTATGTTTCGTGTATTTATGTTTGTATGTACGTATGCGTGTGTGTACATATGTATGTATGTGCCAAAATAAAATTGGTTTTGAACCAACATGATAGTATATAAGGTAATTCACAGTTGTGAACTGGTACTCAGTGTACTCGTAAAAAGGACAGTTCTTTGTACCAATGCTGTTGTACTCGTATAGTATCTACTAAAAGGCTCTCTTGCATACAGCGTGAGAGAGTTGTTATACCATAGCATATATATGAGCATATTTGAAATACAAAAAGGAAAGGAACTGCTTGAAGTTTCATTGCACTTTTATTCTTTCCATCATTATTCCAGCCCCTACCGGAACAATATCTGGGATTGATGTCAGAGCCAACAGAATGGGAGGAAAGTTAAAGGTCCGTTGGAACAAGCTATTGTGTGGTCAACGAAACGGTGAAATCAAATCCTATCATATTAAAATGACACGTGGTGATGGTAGCCCTGCAGTCAACAAGACTGAAAAGAGAATGACGATGTTTGACCGCTTCAGAATGGGTGATTCGTTTGAGGTCCAAGTGAGAGCCGTAACCTCAGCCGGGGTAGGGCCGTATAGCCGGACCTATAGCGGAACATTTAGAGTAAAGACTGACAACTAAGTTTGGCTCTTATACATACTAACAACATGTGACATCACCTAATTTTGAACCACCGGTAGCCATGAAAATTACAAAATAAAGCTTAAATCTAGACGCTAGTAGTATAAAATGATTAGTTCATCAGAAGATATAATTGATTTCGGAAAATTAAAAAGGAAAGAAGGAAAGAAGGAAATTCAAAATGGTTGTACAAGTTTGCGGTTACTGTTCACGTAAGAGCAGAGACAAGCCAGTTGGAACTCATTCACAATCATCATAGAATGCAAATTTCAATCGCGCCTTTCATTTAAAACAGACCATTGAATCGAATTCTTCAATTTTCCGCATTTAGATTTAATATGATATGTCTTCTTTTTCTGTATTTATTAATGAGAGTTCCATTTACATGCACAAACAGGAGACGTTGATCGGAACTATTGCATAAAAGACAAAAAAGAACAACATAAAACAACGTTTTCTGTGTTTTAATAAATACCTATCATCCTTACGTGTAATGTACTGTAAATGTGTTTATACGTTTCTCACAACGTCCTGAATATAAAATTGCTGCCCACCGTAATCCATTGTACCGCTGCAGTAAGAGTACTAGGCTAATTGGTTCGGAGCCGGGTAATGGGGGTGGGGGAAGTAAAGGGCGGTAACAAAGGACAAAGAGCAATATACTAACGTTAGTATGATGATGTTTTCGCGCCACGCATCTGTTCGCTTCACCGGGAACGTGTTACGAAAACCTCGTAAATGGTGAAATGTCCGGTCTTTTGTGGCTGATACTATCATAGGTTTTCATAGGAATTAAGCCCACATTAATCAGCAAAACACACATCAAAAAGGAGTTGTTTTATTTTTTGGTAGTTATTTTGTTGTTTTCATTTTCAGTCCCTCAAATTGATCTTAAAGCGCAAACGTGATAGGCTAAAACTGTTACTTATTCTAATCGAGATAGAATTTCCTGATATCGATAGAATATCTACTTTGTGTGAGCTTCTTGCATAGATGTCAAAACTAATGAGCGAAAACATCGAATCATGATGGACTGGATATAAGGGTGCTTCTAAAGAAAGAAACAACCAAGACAGAGTTATAAGCCCACACTGACACACAGTCAAAATTTAACATTTAGGCTGTGAATTAAGAGTGTGATGATGAAGGTGTTACTTCAAGTGAAGTATCACGAGTCCCTTCAAATAGAATATATACTACAATAGGAATCATAAATAAATGTAATTTGGCTTACACGACCATATTTGCTTAACTTCCTTAAAGTCTTGAAAGGCAAGTAGCGTAACACATGTCCGAAATGAAGTCTAGCGAAAGGCGCTATTCACAAACAATAGAGTTGATATCAATCACTTCGGAATTTATTTATTTATTTTTATTTATTTATTTCTATTTGTTTGCCACAAAAGTACAAAGTGGATGAAGTCTTCCACTTTTGACCTCTGGAAATTCGGTTGAGCTATGTACTGTTTTTACTGATTCGGATCCCATGAACACCTTCTATATGATGTTTGTATCCGTGGGCCTATGTGTTGGAAGGGGGAAACGGTGCCTTTTACACACAACGCTTCTAAGTCTCATACAAACTCATGCTTACCCAGTGGCGTAACCAGCGGAGGAGATTGCTGCACGGGCGGGAGCCCCCAGTAGAATTGACATGACGCCCGCTCCCCCCTCAACCTAATGACATTAGTTGGCAAAATATATTGGACGGAAATTAAAAAATGCATTGCAAGGCTTAGTTGAACCAGTTTGCGTCTCAAGTGAACTATTATCTAATAGTTTGCCTTCTGTCATCGCTACGAAGTGCCATGCCCATCTCCTTGCCACACACGTACAACCACGAGATAACATGTTAAGTTATATCGACCGTCCGAAATTAATCCGATATTATTACTTGGGAGCTGCAGCATGCTCTTATTACGTAAATTTTACATCTCACCTCTGTACTCGCACTAGAAAATGCCTTAAACCGAAATATTGGAAAATTCATATTAAACTTCTATGTTTGTAGCTTTGCAAAATCCAGTTAAATATCTCAGTTCGTAGCTCACCTGAATCGTGACAAAACAGTGTAAACAAATTTCAATCCTTTCTTCAGTACAATCCTCCTAATCACCTTGATCATATGAGGTTAAAATGTCTGATTTCTGTAGAGACTCCTGTATAGACTATGGGGCATGTACTGTCCAAAAGCTTTGAAATCTCCTTTTGTGACCCACCTAACGGGAGACCTGAATCATCACATGATGTAGTCTAGGTGTGTTTATGATAGAATCTGAACGAACCCACGTTGTTGTACAAGTGTTGCCCATAGACGAGAACGGAACCCGTAATTTACGATGATTAGCAAACGACTTGAGGGGGCAACCTATAGTTGATGTGTGCACTGCCTATAGTGCCTATACACTTAACACAGTGTTATACTCTGTGATGTAGTCGATAAACTACATATACGACGCACGAAAGTGAGCAGTGATATGTGAAAGTGGACCGCAATGATAGGGTAAGGTTTATTGGAAGGTCCATGTAATATACCGGGTCTTGGCCTTTGTAGTAATAATATAGGCAAAAACAACCTAATATCATAATGTTGATGTTGTTAAATTACTTTCTTCACACTTTCGTCTAGTCTTTGTTCCGTAAACAAAGAAATAAAATGAATACTCGATCTTTCTTAATGCATTTGTCACCAGAATCTGGAGTATCAAACTCCTTTAATTAAAGAGGGAGGGGCCTTTCACCTCTATGTCTCGATCCCCATACCTTACAAAACTCATGCTCTTGCTCTTGGAAACAGCCAAAGAAACAGCCGGGAAAGCCTCAAATCCCATGTGAAATTTTAGAATCCCATAGGAAATCATCGCACTTTGCATAAGGAACTGCAGGTTTCCACATAACTCCTTTTGCGAAATGCAAACTTCCCAGAGATACCTGAAAAATCCTTTGGGAAAATGTAATTCCCCCGTGGGATTTACAAAAATTCCCATAGGAAACAGTGATTTCCACATGGAGAATTATAGTTGTCTCCGAGGGATATGTTAAATTCCTACAAACAAGTTCCTTTCCCATAAATTCCCCACTGCGAATAAAGACAGTTTATGGAGTTTCCGAAAACCCTGTAGGAAATGACAAGCCAACATGGGGAATGATAGTCAACCCCGAAGGAAATGTTATTTACCCACAAACTAGCTCAGTTTCCCATAAATCCATAAAGGGAGTCAACACAGTTTACAGAAAATTCCCATGAGGAAACTTAATCCTGTGTAGAATATGCTGCTCTCTTATATGAAACCCCACGAATTCAGTTGTAGTGCCAAGCTACCATCACTTTATAGTACAAACACTAAAACAATCTAAAAAAAACACGGACCACTGTGCGCACTTTATGGCAACAAGAAAACATTGTGAACCTATGCCCAGGGCCGGAAGGGGAAGGAGAAGGGGGGTGGGTGAGATGAAAAACTATTCATATAATGGTATTGGATATATCAATTTATTCGAAACTGATATCAGTTTACAGAGAATATCAACGTAAGACTGACTGGAAAGCTTTTTGATATGATCACGTTTCAACCAGTCAATCCCTACGAGAGACCTAAATAAATACATTTATTAAATAAACTTCTAAATAGCATACATATTGATTTTACTCTTGGTATTTCATAATAAGAGACTCAATCAAACATCTAAAAAGACTGAAAACCCGTATACCCGTAGTATTGTAACAAAATCCTTTATCCGCAGGGGCGTATCCAGGATTTTCCAATAGGGGGGGGGGCGCCGGGCATGAATGATCGCCGTCCTGGGGGATGGGTCTAAGGGGAGGGGTGTACAATTTTTGCTTTCAAAGAAGGGCTGAAATGCAAAATGGTGTCATATGCATGGGCGGCGATCCGTACTTCCGAGTGGGGGGGGGGATATGACCTTGTTGACTATCTAAGCGTAGCGCCACCATGAGTTGGCGCGAAGCGTACAAGAAAATTTTGGGATTAACAAACCCTCTAGATGGCCGGAAACGGCACTTCCCGAGGTTTCCAAGCGGCATATACCCAACTTTAAAATAGGGATGTCATGTCCGAATTATCTCATAATCGGGATCCAAAATACTTTTTTTTTAATTTCGGGTGTTATTTTGGGAAAATTGCCCCTGTCAATCTTGTTTCAGGCGCAACGTTAGAATGTTCGAGAGCTCTGTTATATTATTCGATGAAGAAAATGGCCTCATGCAGGCTATTATAGGCCTATACACATGCAATACACAATTACACATAGTTACATTCCTAGGTACCGATTGCTAGGGCATCCAGGTGAAACGTGTATTAAGCATTACCCTGGTAACATGAGATTCTCAGCTGTTCGAGGGAACATGTACGTGTGTAGGCCTACTATAGGGCCTATATGAATACTATGAGGGTGCATATATGTACTATATCAATACCGTGGGCGCAATAATACATTTTGTTGTTATAGGGCCAATGAAGCCTACAGTCAACTATTTTTGCTTTATAAAGACGCTTTATTTGAAAAGATCGCACTGCGTTTATGGTAGGCGAGAAATGAAGCTAAAAAAGAGCCGTACATTAACGAAGATGCATAAATGTAGGCATGAAAATATTCTTATCCCTGGCATTTGGTGGGGGGGGGGATATGGTGCATTACATCCCCTCCACCCATTTTCATGGGGGGATATATCCCCCCATCCACCCAGGATCGCCACCCATGGCCATATGTGATCCATTTTTCGACCTTAATAATAAGCAACATTTCCAGTAAATATGGACACAAAATGCACAATTTAGTATGGCTGGCATGTCATTTAGTGTTTATAGTGATAATACAAACACAATTACCATCTATGTTTCTAAAACTATTATGCCGCCGATCTTCGCCAGAACCTTTTTTTGGCAAACAAAAGATAAAGCATACGGGAGCGGGGGGGGGGGGGGGGGTTGAGCGATCACCGACATCTCACATAAAGGTCGTCATCAATTTTTTTTTTTTTTTGCTAAACTTTTTTTTTTTTGGTGACGGCCAATAGGGGGGGCGCGCGCCTGTTGCGCCCCCCTGGATACGCCCCTGTATCCGTGTATTTACGTTTGTTAACAAAACTAATAAAGCGTTGGAGTTATAATAACTTAAGTAACAAATAGTGTAGAAAGATCATGATGTCGTCGACAAATTAAATCTTGAATAGAGTGATAACATATTTGCTTGTTTGTTATGATTCAAAATTTAAAATAAATAAGGAAATATATACCTTCCATGTAGTTAGTGAGTTACTGTAACTTGACTGTAGTCCTCTATCAAAAACACTTAAACATAAGTTTATTTGTTATGATTCACCATGATATATTGCATTGATGACACACCCACAGCAAATAATTCTGAGTTGAAGGTTCACCAACAATTTAAGGAAGGTTACAATACTAAATTCCTGTAAGATGTTGTACACCCGACGGTGGCACAGATTGGGTAGGACAGAGTATTCTGAACAACGGTGCACTCCACCTCATTTACATATCAGAATCAAGGCTGATGCAATTTTCTGATTAACTATATTAATGTAAGGCCTTTAAATTAACTAATCTAAATTTTGACAAGAAAAAGAACTGCCGTTGAACTTATTCATTTCAATTATTGTTCTAAAGACTTGTATCGACTTTAAACCACGATCCAAGCATAATAATATGTAATACGGAACGCCAGTTGTGCAAGCCTTGTCTCTTCAAATTCATCCCAGGGATACCTGCTTTATGAAAAACAAGGAATATAAGAACGATTAGACATACTATCAGCGCAATGACGATAGGCTCATTTTTTCCCCGTTCCAGTTTTCCTATCCTTCTTTTCAACAGAATGTATATTAACAGCCCATAATTTACGGAGGACGACTGGCCGTGATTGATGAGACAGCTATGGTTAAAGGCAGTTATTCGGCTTTCGCTCACAAACGAGCCTTCGTCTTCCAAGTCGACATCTTTCTTTATAGGAGGAAACTATCATTCCAAGATTGGACACTGCGACATCGACTCTAGCTTACCTTGCTATCAGAGTAAGGATATTCAGTAGCCTATAAATACATTTAACTTCATTTCAACTCTTTAAATGAAGTCGTCTTTGTCTAAAACAATAATTAATAATGAAAATAATTAAAGTTCAAAATTGCCTACATACTAAAATAATATTAATTGATGTTCAAATTTCAGCCCGTAGTTTATTATCACTCTCAATGTTATCGCAAGCGCTGAGGCATTGCAGTGTCTCGTTTAACATTCTTTACTTTCTGTTGATGATCCAAGGATTCAAAGTCTCAACAAAGTAATAGTCTACTGACCCTTTAAATTAAGAAGCCATGTGTTATAGACGAACGCATATGAGGAGAAGCCCAACTGTAGGGTCAACTACATTACTGTTTGAAAGATATTTCATTTGTATTACCCCCTCCGCCTCCCTATGCAAAGACGATTAAACGCAAAATTAATTTGAGCATTCAAGTTTGTGAATATAGTTAAGGACCACTAACGTTAATTAATCATTGCTGTTTTGAAATTTATAATTAACTCCCCACAAAATTGATCTCATTTTCGGAATAAATTTCATAAATTTAACAAGTTCTCTAAAAAGCCATGATTGAACAATGATTTTGCGAATACTCTTTAAGTTTTTTCTCTGTCAGCTCCCCCTACATATGCCGAACCTGAAAACAGATAGAACCAACGAGCATCACCGTGACGTGGCCAGCTTGGGACGAGACAGTCGACCATGGTCACGGTCCCATTGTTGAGTAAATGATACAAATACGAGGACCAGGGGAGGGATAATTCACCAAAATACCGAAAGGGAGACAACTCTCTTATCAACTCACTGATCTGAACGAGAATACTGAGTATGAATTCCGAATTAGTATTATCAGAGTACATTAACTTCAGAGACGGACACAAACGCGCACATCAGCGGGGAGTATGCATTTATTATTCGTAATTATACATAAATATAGATAACTGATACAGACTGTACGTTTAATTAAAAGTTCATTGATATAACTTATTTTAGGGGTGATTTAGACATAATTTTAGTATCCATATGTAATAGTACAATATAAAAGAACAGTTTGAGTGCTAGTTTATTTCTCTAAGGCTGTTCTGGTCGTCACGACATTCAGCTTTAACTTGTGTTATTTCTCTGAAAAGCATTTTAAGGTTAAGCTACTGTTTAAATGATTATGAGAGTTTCATTTAAATTTCGAGATGCCAACTTGAATTTGAAAATGTTACAAAATGTCGTTTGTTAAAACGACACACTTGTACAAACGGGTAGTACACATATATTCCATGTTGTAAGCGATGGCGCTTCTGCATATGTAACTCATAGTGTTATCAAACATTGTTTGCGATGCAATTAGTAGCGGTAAATATTACTATCAAGGAGATCACGCGGAACAACTTTACTTATACTTTAACTTCAATTCTGCACTGTGTAACATTTAAACCATTAACAAGAGTTAACGAAATTTGCAAGAATTAAGCAGAGTAAGCGTAAACCATCCTACATTCTTATATATTATCCCAAATGCAGCATGAACTTTTCGGAAGCCAAAAAGTACCACGGTCCTGAACAGGCTAAATAAACCTGGCATAGACTAATGAAGGTCTTATACTTGTTAAAGGGTTTGGTTGTGTCAACAATGCACATGCCCCAGGCTTGGGTACAGGGATATTATTCCTCTCATTTAGTAGCCTTAGGACACTAAATGGTTTGTACTGATTTAAATACAAACACATGGGTTTTCTTTTTGGATGTTTCCTCACGCAAATATTGTCATAGCTAGGTCTATTGTCCAGAGCAAAAGAAATCAACTGCCTCATTACGGTGTCTTGTTTGAAAGTTGGCGGCCGTATCATTGATAACAGTATGGATAAATCCGCATCATTCATCCTGCAAAAATTATGCAATTGGTTGCCAATTTCTCTATCAAGTTTGCAAAGGCTCCTTAAGTCTCTCTCTGAATAGGCAAAGCCCTTGTCCATGTGGCCATCTTCTTTTTGAGCCGTCGCCTTCGCCTTTTCTTCAGGAGAAACACGAAATAGGGGCGACGATGCTTAAGCCTCCAATGTCACACATATTTATCGTGTACGTCTGTCGTGTCGTGTACCTGTAAATGACAAGTTGTTCAGATGGAACAACTTCCTAACTGTGTGTGATAAATGGTGCGCGATTCAAGACAACTCATGAACACGCTATGCTTCCGGAACATTCCGAGACATTGGAGAACAGTATAGAGTGGTAATAACGTGTGGTATATATAATAGAGTGGTAAAAATAGAGTGTAATAATAGAGTGGTAAAATGCGACCATTATTGAAGATACGTAGTAGTCTACAGACTTGTTTAAGATTAACAGTGCTTTAATGTTAATTAACTTCATGAAATATAAAGTGAACCGACTAAATGTTCAGTGAATCACATTAAATTAAATTCACTGGAAAAAACAAACCCGTGAACAATGTAGGTAATCAATTAACATAAGTTCTACGGAGAATCGGTATAGCGTATGATGGTATTTCGCTGGGATTATCCCACGTGCGCGGAGAGCCATGGTGAGTATGGCGGGCCATCAGTCTCAAATCATGGGAGATCGACTTATACCGATTTAAATCGACATATACCAGTTTCCTTCGACTTATACTAGTTTCCAGCAGCTGAAATTGACTTCTACCGATTTAAATCGACATATACCAGTTTCATTCTACATATCATCGATTTATTTTACTTATCATCGATTTAAATCGATGATAAGTAAAATAAATCAATGATATATCGAAGTAAACTGGTATAAGTCGATTTAAATCGATGATATGTAGAATGAAACTGGTATATGTCAATTTAAATCGACATATACCAGTTTCATTCTACATATCATCGATTTATTTTACTTATCATCGATTTAAATCGATGATAAGTAAAATAAATCGATGATATGTCGAAGTAAACTGGTATATGTCGATTTAAATCGATGATATGTAGAATGAAACTGGTATATGTCAATTTAAATCGACATATACCAGTTTCATTCTACATATCATCGATTTATTTTACTTATCATCGACGAGAATCACCCATTGTTTCCTAATCTCAACAGTGCAATAATATCTCGCAGTGGGCGGATGAGGCTTCCGAGTGCAATAACAAATCGACACAAATCTTCCTTTATCCCTCAGTGCATTAAGCTCTTTAATTTCCGTTTCAATCGTTAGTTGCCTCCTTTTTCTTCCCGTTCTTGCCATCCATACGGGTGTTCATTTGTTATATTATCACGCCTTTATACTTTTATACTTTAATTCTCTGATACTCTTATGTTTGCCATTCTTATGTCTTTTTACTCTTTATCATCTTGTATTTGTCTTATTTGTACATATCTATTCGGGTGTTACATTTGTTTTATCATCACGCCTTTATACTTCTATACTTTAATTCTCTGATACTCTCATGTTTGTCATTCTTATATCTTTTTACTCTTTATCATCTTGTATTTGTCTTATATGTACATATGCGAGCTTGTATTTTCCCTTTTGGGATGAAATAAAGTTTTACTTACTTACTTACTTACTTACTTATTTAAATCGATGATATGTAAAATAAATCGATGATATGTCCATTTAAATCGACATCTACCAGTTTAAATCCATGATATGTCGAATTAAATCGGTAGAAGTCAATTTCCGTGGACTTATACCAGTTTCTAGCGTCTCAAATTGACATATACCTATTTAAATCGACATATCATCGATTTAGCTCATGATATGTAGAATGAAACTAGCTCATGATATGTAGAATGAAACTAGCTCATGATATGTAGAATGAAACTGGTACATATCGATTTCAATCGGTAGAAGTCAATTTCAGCTGCTGGAAACTGGTATAAGTCGAAGGATACTGGTGTATGTCGATTTAAATCGGTATAAGTCGATCTCCCATGATTTGAGACTGATGGCCCGCCATAGGTGAGATCATTCGATTTTGCTATGTGTTTCGAATGACTCATCAAACCAACGTCGTTACTGGGAGCACTACACAAAGGCGAAAGCATTTCAACCCCCTAACCAGAGGTGAGGGTTATTCGCTTGAGGTAAACGATGCTACATACAAAGGAACTAGACCAGCGACTATTATTGAAGATACGTATTGAGTATAAGTATTAAGAAGGATATTATTAGTAGTAGTCTATAGACTTGTTTTAGATTAATAGTCCTTTAATGTTAATTAACTTCATGGAATATTAAGGGAACCGAATAAATGTTCAATAAATCACAGTAAATTAAATTCACTGGAAAAAACAAACCCGCGAACAATGTAAGTAACTGATACGAATCAAATAAAACGAGGATTATGCTCTTAAACTAAACTTGTGTTTGAATTTGAATTTTGTCAATTTGTTTTGTCAACGAAGGCAAGTTTCCGCTGGTTCGTGGGAGAGACTTTTGTAAATATATTACTTGCATCCTGCCCCTGCGCGCCTCTTCATGTCCAGCCCCATCCTCGTTTCCCTCCTTTTATTATAAACAAGTATGTGATGAAAGAGTGAAGTAAAGAAAAATGCGATCTTGAATCTACAAACCCTTGCATTGTGTGCACGTTTGAAGGACGTTGGATTCTGTCCAAGAAGATGGAAAGGATTTTTCTTTTATAGGCAAATTTAAATCATGTCCGAAAATGTTCCGTCTTCTACCTTTCGATTTTGTTCCCTCTTTTTTTCTCACATTTTTCGTCTTTTTGTTTTGGATGAGTGAGTGTCTTGAGTCAATAAACATATAAACATCACGTACCACAGGAAGCGTGACTATTTTGCGATCCCATTTCAGCAGTCAGCACGGTCAAGTGAAGTATAAAGGCTTTTGCGTTTTTTGAGCCTCATTTACTTTTGTAAGAGCAATCCTTGACAGAGCAATCCAGACGTTCTTTGCAATGGAAGGACATTTTCTGATACAAGTTCTTCTTCTGTCGTCATTTTGTCTCCTGACAAATTGCTGTTTGCTTTCAAAGGGCGGAGGTAAGTTGTATATTATAAATCATATAATTAGTTATACCTTACGCATTTTTTTTTCTCTGAAAGGTAACTTGTTGTGTTTTAATGTGGTAAATCATATATATAGACAAGTTACTGTGCTTGAGAGTGCAGAATCAGTTCAGTCGTTTTCCCTTTCTTGCCGAAACTCAATCTTGGGGTGAATTTTTTAAAAGCAATAGTGTCATTGATACAGTTTGGTTTTCGCGCTTATTTTTTATGTTAGTAGACTCTCTTTATAATAGTAGCATTCAAACTTTAATAATCGAAACGTCCGATAAAATGATTTTCATTACCTTCCACTTCAGATATAATAAAGAAGTTGAACAGCTTGGAAAACTTCTAGATTGTCCGCATTGCTTATAGAGAAACAATGTTTTGTTTTCAATTTTAATGTTTTGAAGAAACAGACACTATCGTATTTCATTGAAAAGGTATTTTAGTTACATTCTTTTGTCAAATTTTGGAAGTGAAAACAGGTTGACACGGAAAAGAAATATGGAAAACACACAAACACACCCACAGATAAAAAACCTTCATTAGTTGCAAAAAGGAGCAGTATAACATAGCTAAAACAATATAACTATATGACGTCTAAAACTGAATAAACCAAATTGCGAGAACTTTTAAAAATCTCGTTGTTAAACAACAGCAAATACATCAACTTACTGATGATATAACCATATTTGGATAACTAAGTGGCGTCACTCACGCTCATGATTAATATCTTCTGTAATTTACGTATGCAGAAATAAATTTAGAAACAGGATGATTTGGAAACTCCAGAATAGTGAACATCTTCCAGCGGTGGAATTTGATTCGTACCTACGGTACTCCCACTCTATTTACGCGGATTCTCGAACTAACTTCACAATAGAGATAGTGGTCATTCTAAACCAATTAACGGTACTTCTAGCATTCCAAGAGTCAATCATCGCAACAAATATATAGAGCATATTTAGTTCTATTTTGTAATTATCAATTTGATCTGCGTCGGATTATTTTTAATCCGCTTCCGTCGTAACTTCAGATGAATTGTTTTGACTTTTCTGGGACGGCAAGCCGTTTCTGATGGTAAACCAAATGGTGCCGTGGTTTGTAGGTTTAGTTCCCATAAATTGTCTTTTTCTTTTCTAAATTTGTCGGTCCAAGAATCGATTTGGTTAATAGCAATTACACGAAAATTCGATTCGGAACGTGCGTGTAGTTTGGTTGCTCAGAAAGGCCCCAGTAGTATTCACAAGTAAAGTAATGATATGATATGACCTCAGGTCATCCTCTATTCACTTCGTCCATAGTATTTGTAATCAATTTTACTACGTAAGTGGAAGTAGGACGTAAGTAGAATTTAAACAAACCGTGCCGTTTAGCTCAAAAAGTTAGAAGTAAAGAAAATGTAAGTAACAAATTGTATAGGCTTTAGCCTGAAAAGCATTGAAAGGCCTAATAAAGGTGACATCAACGGGGGGAACGAAAAGTACTTTCGCTTTACGAAAACACAAAACAGACAGAATTATGTTCGTCTCCTCGTATTCTGACGTGCAATTCTACTTTGTTATTATATACGTTATATAATATGTCCAAAAAAAGACTTATATTTTTCGGGTGTATTCTGAAATACAAACTATACTTCGAAACAATGCTGTCGTAGTTTTTTAATTACATCCAGAGAGTTGAGAATACGTTGAGAAGGCTGCCATGGATTTCAGTTTTCTCGCAATATTACCAAGGTAGTTTTGGTAATTTTACAGTTGAAGGCATTCCCATCAAACGGACATTAATGTCAGCGGGCCACCAAGCAATCATTTGAGTCACTCTGGGCATCGCTTCGGCAAAGAGTTGAACCTTCCGACTTTCAGAAATATCTGTTGTAAAATCTACTCGGGAACGGTGTGAATTTACGTTTGAATCATATCAATATACTCCAGATTGCCAGATTGCCTATACTAACGTTAGTATTTGATAACGATATCATTAGGAACACTATTTGGAAGCTAGAGCCACGTCCGAGGCTCTTTGCCAACAGAATATAGATGTTAATAAATAAACTATGGATTTATTGCATACATTTCATTACATTTTGCTTCCAAAACCAAGTACGTGTAGACTAACGTACATCCATAGCCGTAACGTTATACCTATGTATGCAACAGCATAGGCCTATACAGCCTACCGTAAGACACTGGTAAAGAGAAACCTGTTTTGCAGCTTAAAACTTCCAAATCCAAATTAAAATGATCGGTGCCGCATTGCTGACAATTTGCAACAACCAAAATGCGGAACACGATCTTTTTAGACTATACGTCGATTTGATGTTGTTCAATTTTCAGATAGTGGTGTTTGTATTACTCGCTGATACTAGATATATGTGTATTTCAGAACAATTTATATACGCTTGTCTCTTTTAGTTTTATATAGCGTACCCTCATCACAAGATGGGTATATTTCCGCAGAAAAATAAACAAACTTCTCCTTAATTAGTATTTCTACATAAAGCATACCCTCACCACAAAATGTAGATGTGTGAGAAAAGACGCAGCCGATCACAGCTTAAACGACTGCGGATGTAGGCCTAAAACTGTAACTATTACTAGTTATGACTTTAAATTTAGCGACATTGTTTCAGTTTCATTTCACATATTGTCTAAACAGATATTAGCATATATTAACAATATATTAGCACTATTGTTTTCCTTGTGTAATTATAATAAAAGATGATCTTAAAAAATAGTCCTGACTTTGGTAAGAATACTTTCAAGGTTAGTCCTGCACCTATTTTCTCCAAAAATTTACCCTTTTCTGCTTTTGGTTTCTTTCTCCGTTGTCAGTGTTGAACTTTTTTCTTCAGTTAAATAGTTGTTAATACAATTTTCTTTACACTGGTAATTTCAAAGACAGTTTAAACATGACTGTTATATTATAAATATTCGGGGAGAAAATAATCGTACTGGCATTAGAGGATATCGTAACGCAACTTGAGATATATAACATTTAGATAATCACAAGTTGATTTGCAATCATTGAACGTTATATAATTCCTCGTCTATGAAACGGGTGTGGGGAGAGAAATTAAAATTTCCGTCTATATAGGGTTCAAGATCCCAATTTGAATACCTTCTGCGAGGCTGTAAGGTGTTCACTGTAGTGTTTTCCGACGTCATATATAGAAGCGCACATATGACATACTAACTGTGAGACTGCCCATTAAAACCTCTTTCCAACGACAAAAATAACTGCCTATTAAAACCTTTTTCAAACGACAAAAATAACTGGAATTATAGCCCACTTTAAGTATAGTGTTCAGTGGTTCATAGACGACGTGATAAACAATGATCAGATTATCATCATAAATGTATTTTAACCTTTTCATCTCTTTGATAGCATGCGGATTGCAGAATTCATTTTACGGAGGGCGACTATCCTTTGTTGATGAAGGAGACCTCCGTCAGGGCAGTCCTCCTCCTTGGGCTAATCAAAGAGTCTTCGTCTTCCAAATGCCGTCATGGTTCTTCAAAGGAGGCAACTATCGCTCCAAGTTTGGGCACCGTGGCATCGGTCGTATCTGGATACCAGAGGAAGCACCATGTGGTGGAGAAATATCGAAACACGTTTTTCCATCGGAGATAACCGAACAAGCATTCTCTCTTGACTCTAGCTTACCTTGTTATCAAAGTAAGGAAAGTTTCGCATCAACATTTAACCTTCAAGTTCATAAGACCCCTCCCTCTCTTCAAGACTGTACGCACAAGTGCTTAAGAGCTAACGAGTACAAAAAATATAACAGTGATAGGTTTTATGTTTGATTCTAATGTAATGTGTTATTAGTAGGTTACAATTGAAGACAAAGTTTACGGCCGGGACAAGGCAAGCAGTGGGTTTCAACCTAGCGGTGCCCGCTAACTTGTACATTGTCTTTTGACGCAATAACCCTTCAAATATCTTGCATCAATGAAATACTATCAGGTAAAAAACAAAATTATAATAAGCGAAACAAGACTGAAACGATCACGTTCTTTTCAGCGCCTCCGTCTTATGACCAGTCGGAGCCACTCGAGTTTTCTGACGTCACGTCCACAGGTGTAACCGTGACGTGGCCAGCTTGGAACGAAACGGTCGACCATGGTCACGGTCCCATTGTTGAATATAGGATACAAATAAAAGGACCAGGAGAAGAAGAATTCACCGAAATACCAAAAGGAAGACAACTCTTTCATCAGTTCACCGGTTTGAGAGAAAGAGTTGATTACAAATTTCGGATCAGTGTCTTCAGAGACCATCCATTTGGAGAAGGAACACCAAGTAACGAACAAACATGCAGGACGTCAGGTATGGACATAGACTTTTCATGAAATTCTGTCGGCGACTAGTAGATATTTGTGAGATAGGACATAGTTCTTTCATATATAACTAAGTTGCTAGAAAATTAAATGTGTTCGTACAGTTACAAAGCTCGAATGATAACTTTTGCGCAAAATATTAATTTGAATACTTTGTATAAATTGTTAAAGTATATCACTACTATCAGCCCACTTTGTCTTGCTATACCACTTCAATATCAGATATTTCTTTGAGCAATGCCCCTTTAAACATCTGAGACTCATCGCACAGACTCTGTGGTCAGTTCCTCAGATTCAACACAGAAGATAACCTCAATCGGAAAGACATTTATCGCCTTAGATTAAATGCTTGTAATGTTTCATAAATTTGTCAACACGAGATGTTGAATGCCATTCAATGATTCTCTGTTGTTTATATGAAAGAGGGAATAGAGCATGATTTGATTTAGTAATTGGAATATCAAATAATGACTTAACATTTCAGCGTTCACGGGGAGAAACCATCAATTTAACCTTCAGGAGCATTTGAGACATTCCGCATCTATTAGATTAAAGCTAATTTTCTTGAAAACCTGAATAAAGAGCACTATTGTTGCAGTATTTTCTTACTTCTCGGTTCTCTTTCCCATATCCTGACTGAAATTCTGAATTAAGTCACGAATTGACTACCACAAGAAGAACTTTTCATTTTTTTTTCTTCATCTCGATTACTCCTCTTCCACTCATAAGGGCCACCGTCATTTGCGAACCCCGAACCGTTGGAATTTCGAGATTTAACGTCGTCTAGTGTGAGAGTCTCGTGGCCAGAGTGGGACCCCAGAGTCGATTCAGGGACTGGTCCAGTGACCCGCTACAAAATCTTCTACCGACAAGAAGGTGAAAGACGATGGACAACCGAAGAGACAAGCGGATTATTCGTTTTGTTAACTGAACTAACTGACGGTACGGCATACGAGGTAGCAATCAGTCTTGAAGACATGAATGGAGATAACACAAATGCAAGTGTTGCACAAATAGTCACTACTGCTTGTGAAGGTAACGTGTGTTGGTTTTTTGTGATTTCGTGAAACACAGGACATCTTTATTTTACTGTTGTAGAATGTATCATGTAAACAGAAGACGAGAGGTCAGTTGGAGAGATGGAACGGAGGATATAATTTAAGTTTGAGAAATTTACAAGGTCAATCCTTTCAGAATTTGTTGATTGACCTGGATCTGAACAATCCTTTCGATATATCGGTCAGTCACATCTGAAATTCATCATTGAAATTAGTCTTCTTTGTCAATGTATCTTTGCTTTATTTTCTTGACAGTACTATTTGAAACCATAATGTAATCTGACTCACAAGCAGGTCCGTAGCCAGACTCCTTCCCCCCACTCACGTACATACTACTACCCCTATCACCACAACAAAAACTACACAATTTATACAGATTGAACAATATTGCGCCATCCGTTATACTGTCGTTGACCCTGCTAAAAATGTTGATTCCCCACCCCCCTCCTCTTTCTTTCTCTCTCCTAAAGTTCCGACTGCAGGTCTGTTCACGAGACTAAAACAAAGTAGCAAAATGACAAAGATATTAAACAAAGTTGTAACCGCAGAAATTTGATGATAAACAGAAGCTTGTAAAACGTTTAATCTAATGTTTGTGTCAATAATACTTTCGTCAGATTTGGTTATCACTGACCTCAGTTATACATCATCATCAAGACGTGTGGGTTATGCAAGAGCTGTCGTGATGTGGTCGGTGGAGGGAGACACGGACTCGTGCAGGGTTCTAAGTCAAAATCTGTCTTTCCGACTATTGGATGTCCTTGAATGCGGCGGAGTGCCACCGACAGTGGATGCTACACCGAGGGTAGTTGATGTGAAGGATGTTGAAGCAAGGACGAGAACAGTAATTCATTTGACGGCGAACTCTCTGTACAACCTTACTTTGAGCCTGAACACACAAACGGGGACGTATCAAAGGTCCATGTCGATACAAACTGTTACAACGAGTAAGTCTAGTAGATATCGTTCAGTGGCGTGCTCAAGCACAGGGGAGCATGGCTCCCCCCTCCGCAGATCGTCATTCGTGGGGTAGATATTCAGTCGGGGGGGGGGATATTTGCATTCAGCCGGGGAAGCAAAACCTTGAGTTAGGTTTATTACATACTTTAAGTTTTTTTTACTAGGCAGGGACATCCACTTACATAATTATAACATTTTTTTTTACTTTGGCAATAAAGATATTATGAAGCAAATAATATTAATGATCAAAACTAAGAATGAATGTCCAAATCTGCTAGAACCTCACTTATGGGCGAAAATGATTGATCCAACAGGCGTCGTAGGGGCCTTGAAACGCATGTGGCGCCTCGGAAGAAACTAGCATCTTTCGAAAAATCGATATATGCGACATATTAACCTGTCGTGGAGCTGCCGGGCTTGAGATCTAGCGGTACATCAGTTCCGAACCGGTGAACCGGTGGGCCAGTACGCCCGGCCTCCCTAATACTGAAGCTACAAGCGTCTGAGAATGTAGTAATGGCACCAAAAAGTAAAACTTATCTATAATAGTCATAAACGACGGTCTAGAAATTGAGGTTATCCCTGCAAAGATGTCGCACATTTAAGCAAGTATGTTACTTGCGATAAAATACAAAACATTTTAAAATTTGATAAAAGAGCTAGCTCAAAAGGTGTAAACAATTGTTGTTTGTGTTATATGTATCATGTACAATTAGCATATTACCGTTGTATGCAAATGATGAGCAGATTACTCATGGGACGGCACCTAAAGGTTAACGATTGTATCGCACAGATCGTTTCTTGAATGATTCAGGGAATTAACATTAAGAAGACGTATGCATTCCAAAATTGATCAGTGTAATAAATTGATTTTCCTTTATTTTGTTTTCAAGGGCCAACCGGTGAACCAACGAATCTCTTGCCGGAACAGAAGGGAAATGGCGATTTGGTTTTCCACTGGAATAAACCTGAGTGTTCTAAACGCAATGGCCCTATTAACAGTTACTATTATACGGTAGCCACGTTCATACCGAATGCAATGAATCCGCCTCCAGTTATCGCCGAGCACGTTGAGGACAACAAAATACGACTCAGAATTCGTGACGAAAGGTTATTGCAGAATCAACAATACGTTTTTACGGTCAGAGCAACGACTGGCACGGGCAGCAATGACTTGAGTTCCCCAACAACTGATATGCAATTTGTGTTTGAGTCTTAGTAACATGAAGCAAGGATCAACTACTCTTCTTCCTGCATGAATGTTACGTGGGTTATTTAAAATATTTATAAGGACGATAATCATGTCTACTAGGTATATTCGTCTTTTGTCTTTGTTTGTTACAAGACAATAAAACAAGTTGATTTTTTGTTCACCAATGAAATAAAGTTTGCTTATAAAGAAAATAAACGTAAAACATTGTTTATGGTTTTGGATTTTACGTTCTCTACACTCGGAAAACAATACTGGCTATGAACTTATGGAGTCCGCTCTCCAAAGGGCGATTTGGAATATTGGAACGGAATGCGCAACTTTCTTTAGCTTTCGAGTGACTCCTTAGCGATTTACGAGAAAACCCCCATCACAAACCCTCAGACAGAAGCCACAGACGTAGACAAAGCTACCCTGCGTAGCATACTTCACTTTCTTTCTGTTAGGCACTAAGGAACATAAGTGTTATTTAACAAAAGTGGTAGCCTTTGCAGGGAAAAGAAGCAAACGAAACGAAAACTACACTGAGAATAAGTAAACTGTAACGTTTCACCATTGCTACACTGAATTGAACAAAATGTTAGCAATCTTCGATCACCGTTAATCGGAATTGCTTCAAATGTGTGATTCTCAACGTGCTTTGCGATGAAAATGGTCAAGAAATGGTGAGAAAATTCTACAAATTCTAATATTAGAAAATGCTGTCAATAATCACCTTGGTCTCGTGCCGTTCTGTAATACTTGACAACCAAGCCTTTAATTCAATCTTCGTTTCGTTTAGTCACTAATAGTAGTACTTATATCTTTTCAATCGAATGCGATTGAGAGTTTTGTACTATACAATTATGAGATAAGCGAATGCACACTAGACAAGACTAGTGAAGAAGAAATAACAGGAGTATGATAAGTGGTTCAAACTTCATTCAAGCATTCAATTGGGGCTAATTGCTAATAGCAGATCACGTCACAAATTTACGCAAGATTTAATTGAAACTCCATCACCACATCTTTTATTACCTGTAAAATTAAAATGGTCATTCGTTAAAGGAAAAGATACGTTTGCCAAAACTTTACTTTAATTTTTTTACAGTTTTTACCCGGGGTAAATTTGAAGCAAACAATTGTAATGTCAGAGGAGCCTACTGAAATTCTGTTTTTTGTTTTGTTTGTAATTTACATCCTATTTCCTGCTTCAAAATTGGAATACACATCAATAGGTACACACCTTAGTCGTTAATATATAGTTAACCTACACAGTCCGTTTGGGCAACGTTGGAATTATTGCCAATCAAAGGTCAACACAATGCGGTGAAAAATAAAGAAAAATAAAAACTTTTAGCTCTCATATCCAACTATGATCATCACACCTGTTTGCTTCAATTATACTCATATGCACTATTTTTGACAATTTCAACTATCAATATTACGCTATGTTGGGCCAACAAATCGACACAAACGTAAACAAAACTTGTTTCGCGCATGATGTGTCCTTAATATCTCTGTCGTTTAATAACGAGTTATGTAAAATTTGCTCTCTAAAAGTCCGACAAAATCATTTCCAATCATATTATGAAAACGTTTGTATATTCAAATCGCTATCTGATCTGATCTGTTTGAATAAATACTCTTTGTTAGTTGTAAATGATCGCAACATACGAGTCAATCAGTGCCGTCACGAAATGGAAATGGTTTGCCAGCAGCTGCTGCTGTTTTCTTTAAAATTTGAAATGTTTCTATTTCGTTGAAACAATTCAGAAATAGACAAAACATTTTATTGATATTTTGCTGTATTACTGGGTAACTTCATAGTAAGAACATCCTGAAATGTGACACAGGGGAGGCATGATTAGACAAACGGGAAAGTAATAACAAGAGTTAATCATTCATTTTAACTGCATAATCCAGGGGCACACAATGAGAAAATTTCATAATAGGTGAAGACTGGATATACTTGCAATAAAGTACTACTTGATATTTTTCTTTAAAGCTACATACGGTTGTCAGCATGTTTTTGTCAGGGGATCTCATCATTTAATCCAGGTTGTACCGATGCTGTGGCCGAGTGGACAAAGGCGGTGACAGTTGGAGCAATGGGGCTTGGCAATCGGTAGGTTCTGGGTTCGATCCCCGACAGGATCATAGTAAGGTGGGCTTATCATCCAGGAGCAAATCGAAGGTTTTCCCATCTAAAATGACATTCTAATTAAAAAATATGCCAAATTTGAGTTACATTGTTCAATTGGAATGTACCCGATGTGAACGCTGTAATCCATAGGCTCTTGTGGGCTTCTCCCACAGTCGTGGTTGCTTAAGCGTCGTAAAACTAACGGCCTAATTATCATTATTATTAATTTAACTCACAGTAAGTGGTCAAAGATGGCATCATGGCCCATGTCTTACAAGTTCAGTCAGGAGACTTTGCATATAAAGCCGGAGCAGAATTATACAACTGATACATCGGGGTGTAAAACACGTTTGAAATCTCACACAAGACATCAATATAATTTATTACCACAATCTTTCCACTAAGAGCTATATAATTAAATATCTGAGTTACAGTATAATTATGCCTCAGAATACACATTTCTACGTCTACATTTTAACTTTTCTGGGGATAATCCCCGCCAACCTCCCCCCTCCCTTATGGATGTCGCCTTCAACGACCCAAGGGCTACAATCATGTATCTATAAAATCATTGATTCACCTCAGGCCCTTGAAATTTCAGCCCCTGCCAGAAATCAGCAATTCCATTTACCTTTGAAATACTTTGTACGACACTGTACAGAAATGATTAACATGTAGGTGTCCATTGGGCCAAATCCGCGATAGTTTTCAATCGGTCTTGCAATAAAAAAGAAAACATGAATCAGCTCATAAACTTTCACGTGGGCGTTTGGACCCTTCAGGCCTTATATTATATACCCTACCAGCACACCCTGCTCAATGTATAGGTAAAGTGATAGTCACAAGTTAGTTCTTTGCTTTTAGCGATGTTTCCAATCACTCTTCTACAATGCTCATCTAGAGCCACTACAATATGCACCAGCTAATAATGTTCAGAATCATTTCGCCATGTCATCTGACGTCTCTAATTTCTTCGCTGCTAAAAAACAAAACACACACATATATATATGTATATATGTATGTATATATATATATATATATATATATATATATATATATATATATATATATATATATATATATATATATATATATATATAGATATATAGATTTTGTTACGTTGGAATGCGAGAGGTCTCGATAATTAATTTTAACGAGACACAAGCCTGGGTTCGTTTCCGTAAGGAACACAGACAAATTGACGAGTCTAGAGATTTTAAATGAGAACGTAAACTATATTGAACAATGGAGTTTGATCCAACAACAAGTGGTAATTACAAATATATAGAGAATTACTCACAAACTTAACAAGATAGGATACACTTTAAAACACGCTGGTCTCTTCCAACGGCGATATCCCACAGCGGCCACGCTATCGATGACGACGATTCTCGGTCCGTTGTACTGCGAAATTCACTGGTCCTCGACGAAGTTTCTCGCGATCCCAGAAACAGCAGTCACCTTCTTTCCGGCGATGCTCCAAAATAGAAGACGGACTTCCAGCCACAATAGAGTGAAGCACAAGTCGAACTTCTCGCCGACTAAATATTACCAGAGTCAGTCTAAAATCAGCTTTATAGCCACCAACTCCTGGCGTAACGAACTTCCTCAACGGAGACAGAAATTCTTCACCTTCTCCGAAATAAAGACTGAAAAACTGTAGTTTCATAGCAAAGTCCTCTTCAAACTTCTGAATGGAAGTGTAGAATCAATCTTAGTATCGATATCTCAATCCCTCAGAAAGTACTGGCAGTTGAGCACTGACGATATATAGTAGAATGGTATAATATGTGTCGTCGCTTGTATTCGTACAGAAACTGAGAAACTCTCCGATCTGGGCGGGTTTATATACGATTCGCCATGTCAAGAATCATCTAGACCTCTCTCGATACACCTGAGTAACAACGCGACCCGGTTTCTCTATTCTTGGAAGTCCTTTGCATCGCTCGCGAATATTCCAGAGAATCCACGAAGATGTGTACAGCTTACACGCGATTTCACGTAAACCGACGTTAACCTGAGACCAGCGTGTCATCATAAGGAATATACCAGAACAATCGTGTATTATAACATTGTGACACCGACGGTAACCCGACCTAATTTCTCAAATACTGATTTATCACGTAGGCAATTTCAATGACTTTCTATATAATAACATTAGGTTCCTCACTAGCAGTAACTAGCGTTAGGCTACAATGGGCCCTCGTAACAATATATATATATATATATATATATATATATATATATATATATATATATATATATATATATATATATATATATATATATATGTCTATATATATACATATATATAGATATATATATATATTCATATATATATATATATTTATATATAGTTATATATATATATATATATTTATAAATATAGTTATATATGTATCCAAATTTCAACATATATTATATTTTCATATATGTATTAATATCCATTGATGCGACCATATATATCAAGGTAAAGCCTGCAGCAGGGTCGCAGTCACTAGCATTATGCAGGACGAGTTTTTCTTCGTTGAGTAAAACCCGAGGCGAAAATAATATTCAGTAGGACATGTGTTAGTCTTCACCTCTACATACAGGGTTTCCTTTACACTGGCAGGTTAACTGCATTTGATACGATATCTTCATGAATTATTTCTTAAGGAACATGAAATTAAGGTTCTTCTTCTCAAAGAATAGTAGAAAACTCTCCTATTCCTGGACCAGTTGGGATAATTTTGTACATGCTGTATGTGTATCAAGCTTTTCGTCAGAAATTAAGAACTGTTGATAAATAGTATTATAGAGTCGTAATAGCGTTAGTAAGATGGCCCCAACAGGCAACAGGTTACAAGGTCTAATTTATAGAAAACCATATTTGTGTTAGTTCAGGCTTGCTCATCTCCATATCTAAAGTTTTCCACTTCTATCATGAGTTCTTCTTCTCTCCCTTTTGCTTTTACAATCGACCAATTAACATAAGGTCTACGGAGAATCGGAAAAAGCGTGCTGTGGTATTCTGTCCCTGGAAATAAAACATAAACAGTCAGGTTAACATGTTTGCGAAATATTGATGACGTTGGATTACCGAAGCAGTATTTTTGTCCACTTTTCATATACATAATTTGTTTTACCGTTTTAACGTAAATATAAAAAGGTTTTAGATATAACCAAACAGATTGCCTTTCCTTTTCTTTGATACTGGCGTCTTTTAACCATGTCTGAAATTGTTAAGTCTTCCATCTTTCGATTCATTATTTATTTTCTCTGGTCTGTTTCGTCTTCTTTTGGCTGAGTGGGTACCTGGGATGAATAAACATATCACAACACGTTCCATGCACACAGTCATGACTATATTGCTAACCGATTTCAGCAAAGTCATTACGGTCAAGTTAAATGTAAAGGCCCTTTGCGTTTTTTGACCCTCATTCACTTTCGAAAGAGAAACCTTCAGAGAACAATCCAGACCTTCTATACAATGGAAGGATATTTTCTGATACAAGTTCTTCTTCTGTCGTCGTTTTGTCTCCTGACAAATTGCTGCTTGCTTCCAAACAGCGGAGGTAAGTTGTATCTTATAAATCGTGTAAGTACTTAAGCTTTTTTCTTGTTTTTGAAAGGTAACTCTCTGCGTTATAATGTTAGTAAATCATATATATATTTATATATATATAGACAGGGTACTGGGGTTGAGAGTGCAGGATCAGTTATGTCGTTGTTTTTTCGTGCCGAAACTAAGACTTTGGGTGGGTTTTCTACAAAAAGGGGCATTGATGCAGTTTGTTGTTCGTGCTCAGGTTTTATGTTAGGAGACTTTCCTTATAAAAGTATCATTTAAACTTTGATAATTGAATCCCATAAAAAAAAAATTATCCCCTTTTACAGGATAATTCCACTCCAAATACATTAAAGAAGTCCAACAACTTGGAACATTTCCAGATTGTGTGCACTGCTTTTATAATAAAAATGTTAATTTTATGTGGAACAGTAAACTACTCGTGCGATTTATTGAAAAGGTATATTAGTAACTTTCTTTTGTCAAATTATCGGAAATTGGTCATCAAAAACAAAACGCTGTCTAAAGAAATTCTACGCGTGTGGGCAAGTTGCTATAATAGCTTTACTCCTACATATTCTCAAGTAAACTCCCTTTCTCGTATGACGTTTGCACAGTGGTTGATTACAAAGGTACCTATTTATAACTGAAACTGGTGATACTTACCAGACTGAACTAATGTGAAACATTCAAAGAAGATTGAACACGACAGTGTTGGAAGTGAAAACAGGTTGACACGGAAAGAAAATTATGGAAAAACACACGCGCGCGCACCCGCACAGAGATAAAACACTTCAACGAATATTTGCAAAAAGAAGCAGTATAGCATAGCGACAACAATGTTTTTACTTAACGTCTGAAGCTGAAGAAAGCAAACTGTGAGAACTTTTTAAATCACATTTAAATTCTGTTGAGAAAAAGCACCGTTGTTGAACACTATATATCAGCTTATAAGTGATATATAAGTATTATTGGATTTTTAAAAGGCGTTTAAAAGAGGTTAACACGCCAGTGCTTAATTTTCTTTAGCAATTTATGTTTGAAGAGATACATTTAGAAACAGCAATGGTTTGTTAATTCCAGAACAGTGAACATCTTCCAGTCATGGAATTTGATTCGAACCTACGGTATTCCCGCTCTACTTACTTGGAGTCTCTAACTAACTTCGAAAAGAACTGGTGGTCGTTCTAAATCAATAAACGGTACTTGCAGCAATTCCACGTATCAATCATCGCAGAACATATCGAGCAATTCTAGTTCCATTCTTGTGGCCTAAAATCTAAGTACTTTTCTGAGTCCTAAAATAGGCAAACAGAAACTATATACAATAAGTAAGAAAATATCCTACAGCGAGACCACATTCTAGACTCCAGTACCGCGGGATTCAAACAAGAAAGCCAGAAAGTCACAAACTTTTCGTTTTCGATATACTTTATATGGTTTCTTTAGATTTCTGCAAGATCACAGACCCAATATCTTCCAAATTTGTGCGTGCTCCTAGGTGAATATTGAATATTTGGCTATTTTAGAGGAAAAAACAAGGCAAAATAGAAGAAAAAAACGTTTGATGAAAGAGGGTACGTCGTACCGATACATATATATAGTATAATATAATATATAAATATATATATATATATATATATAAAATGTAAATATTAATATATATATATGTAATTGAAAATTTAGTGAGTTGGAAAATCCAGAACAGTCAAAAAACTTCCAGCTTCCACCGGGAATTGGACCCGGGCCTCCCGCTTTATATGCGAACACCCTCACCACTAGACAATGGACGCTGATTGTATGTCCAGAGATTCAAAGCCGTTAAGGAAGGTCGTAATTCCACTGTAGGCGTTTGTCACCTGTGACGAATAATACTGGTTTTGTTTTGGCGACATATTTTGCCTTACTCTAGAGATCTAAAATGATGCTAACCAATTCGAACCATTTGTGATTCCTAAAGCCAGATCTCAAAAGAGATTCTTTTACATACTTTGTTAATGAAATGGAGGTAAACGACAAAGGCAAATGAATACATATTTAATTGAAATCGGAGTGAGTTGGGAAATCAAGAACAGTGCAAAAATGTCCAGCCGTATATATATATATATATATATATATATATATATATATATATATATATATATATATATATATATATATAGATAGATATGCGGACCCCTAACCAACTAGGCTATGGAAGCTGATTGTATGTCCAAAGATGAAATCTAAAGCCGAATATAGAAAGAGATACTTTAATAATTATACCAATGAGATTTCTTCTTTCCTCGTTTCCATACTGATGTTCCTTCACTACAACTTCGTTTACTACAAACATTGAACAAATCAAAACGTTACATCATAATAAAAATAAGATAAATAACATACTTACATAGAATTTAATTTTAAAGTTAACATCCACCAATAATTAAAGAAAACCATCTAACCAAGCTATCATATCAACGATAAACAACCTGTCAATTTAAGAACCATAAGCGTTTTCAACCATTTAATTGTTTATATTCAGTTACTAAGAGTAATTAACCTTAAAGTCCAATATATAAAAGCTTTTAGTCCCACAAATCGAGGGTACTGCTTTCAATTTCTGAAACGTTTGAAACTTTGTGCCAATAGTTTCATAATTTTTGGACAAAGAGAAATTTTGATAGACAGAAGAAAAAGCAGGTAACGATTTTTTGCTATGGGTCCAACATATATATTGTGACAAACTTGGTTTTGCTATAAAATGTTGATATGATGGCATTCTGATGTGATCGCAATTCATCATTTTGCTGTAAAACGTTTATTTATTATTTTTAAATATATAAAGTGATCAGTTTTGAAATGATCATTTTGCTGTGGATATTTAAATTTGATGTCATTTGATAAATAATCATTCTGTCGTCTTGCAGCAAAATGTTAAATTTCTCACTTATTAAATTCAATTTGGAATATGGAATTGGAATTGTTAATATATTAGCTATCTTTACAAACAAAGATATTTTAACAATTTTGACAGCAATTTAACGTTTCCAAGAATAAATGATATGATTTGTCCTCATTCATCTTCTTTTCAATTATATCATCATGTAAATCAAGTTTTCTAAGTGAGTTAACTAGTACGTAGGTTAACAACTGCAGCCGTTTTGCTTAATATAAAGAAACGGAAGATGACACATTGTATAGCCTTTACCCTGAATAACATTAGAAGGCCAACTAAAATGTGATATCAAGGTGGAAAACGTGAAGTACTTTCGCTTTACAAAAGGAAATGGAATTTTGTTCTTTACCTTTTAACTTGGCGTGCATTTCGACCTTGGTATTAGATACGGTATATTAATTGCCCCCCCCCCCCACCTAAGTGACTTAAATGTACACCAATGTGCATGTTATATTTCGTTTTTCGGTTAAGTGATAGATTCTGAAATACAAAACTATACTGTCGTAGTATCTTTCTACCCAGAGATTTGAGAATAAGTTGTGAGTAGAATAACATGGAATTGAGTGTTTCTGGCAATATTACCAAGCTAGGTTTGGTAAGCTAACAGATTCACACAATCTCTTCAAAAGGACATTCTCGGCAGAGGGCCACCAAGCAATCTGCCTTTTCCCACCAGTGATTTTAACATTTGAATTACTCTGGGCATCGCTTTGGCATGGAGTTGAACCCACCGACTTCCAGATATCAGATGTCATAAAATCTTCATCATGCGACTCCAGCATGGTGTGAATTCAATTCTTAATCACATCAATGTACTCGCTTTTAAATAATTTCACTCAACAATTAACAACATATTAATTCCATAAGTTAACAGTACCATTCAAAGTTTCTCTCGAATGCAAATAACCGAGAATCTACCAAATCCGCCCAGGCTTGTTTCTCGTTTATTAATTAAAGTTATTCCGTATGTATAGGTCATTAATAATGTAACCTATATGTCCAGAAATGTTATATTGGGCTAAGGTACTGACGGTAGAGACTATAGCCTATGCTACTAATGTTTAAAGTGATGGTGTATAGGGAGTGTTGTACAGCACTGTGTAATTATTAAACAATGTAACGAGGAAAGATGAATAAGTTCAACTTAGTCTCATCTCGCATTAGAACGCTTGCGTTAACTTAATCATATTCGTACGTGGAACACATTTGGTCAGTAAATCCTTCAAAGACGACGAGTTTTTAAACCGAATTGGAACATGTTTTCTTTCGTAGCCCCTTAAATCTCACTTACCGACCGTATAAGCCAATGCCACGCTAGGCTCAGAAACCTGGCTATCAACTTGAAGGTAGATTTTAGATGTTCATATGGACTTTTCAAAAGAGCATTGCATCAAGTGAACAAAACGTAGGTTAATATTAAGTGCAGGTTATCTAGTCACTTGGAATGAAATGGACCTACGGGTCCCGGAAAGGTATACTAGCCAGGCTGCTTATTCTAACGTTGGTAATGGATGACGGTATCATTGGGAACGACTTTAGCTACTGCCACGTCTGAGGCTAGTTGCCAACAGAATATAAATTTTAATAAATAAACTGGGGATTGACGATAATTTATTGCATAAACTTTCATTATAAATCACTTCCAAAACGAAAAACATGCAAACTAAGGTACAGCCATAGCCGTAAGACCTATGCATGTAACAGCATAGACCTATATAGCACGGTACGACACTGATAACAACGAACATGTTTTGCAAGTCGCAAGTCAAAATTAAAACCTAAAAATTGAATATAAAAATTATCGATGCAACGATTTGCAAAACCCCAAATGCGGAACTAAAAACACGATCTATTTAGGCTTAACGTCGATTTGATGTTGTTCAATATTCAGATAGTGGTTTTTATAACCGGCTGATACTAGATATATTTGTATTTCATTAAAAAAAATACATACGCTTGTCTCTTTTAGTTCTATCCTCGCCAAAATTTCCTCACCACAAAATGGGTATATTTCCGCACAAAAATATAACAAATCTCTGAATCACAGCCAAAACTATATGTGATCCAGGGAACCTTGCAACCCGTTCGTCCCCACAATTCTATTTCTACCTAGCATACCCTCACCACAAGTTGTAGATGTTTCCGAAACGAAGAGCATAAACAGCAGCTTAAACGCCTGCGTAGGTAGGCCTACAAAGTTAACTATTACTTTATATGACGTTAAATTCCGCGACATGTTTTAAGTTTCATTTTCGATATTGTCTAAACAGATCTTTGCAATATTACCCTACATATATATGAATCATGTCAAGCGGAAATATGACTAATTTTCGCAATTTGTTTTTACGGCGACGTAGCTTTGAACGTGTAATAGTCTTTTCCTTGAGTAGTTATTATAAAAGTTGCTCTTAAAAACTATTCCTGATTTTGGTAAGAATACTTTCAAGGTTAGTACCGTCCTTCATTTTCTCCAGCTATTTAACAACTTTCATTGCTTTTTTTTGTTTCCCCTTTCCGTTGTCAGTGTTAAAGTTTATAAATTTATAGAGTTGTTAATTTGATTTTTTTTTTACTAGTAATTTCATAAAATAGTTTTGCATGAATGCTATACTAGAGATATTCGGGCGTAAATAATCGTACGGCATAATGGGGTATCGTAACACGAGTGAGTTGTAAAAATAGTAACTACTTGTGATGTGTATGACTTTTGGATGATCACAAGTTGACTTGCAATCATTGGACGTTACATATTTCCTCACCCATGCTAGGGAAGGGGGGGGAGGGCGGTTGAAAGTCAAGATCCGAGATGGAATATTTTCTGCAAGTCTGCAAAGCTGCAAGGTGTTCAAGACTGTAAGGTGCTCAAGGTGTTATTTCGACGTCTTAGAGTCACAACGTACATATTACATACAGATTGTGAGACTTCATATTAAAATCACTTTCCAAAGACACAATTTCTGGAATTATTATCCAGTTTAGTATGGTGTTTAGAGGTTATAGAAGAGTTGGCAAACGATGATTATCGTGATTAAATGTGTTTCCTTCTTTCTATCTCTTTGATAGCATGTGCAATGCAGCATTCATTTTACGGAGGGCGACTAGCCTTAGTTGGTGACGGAGACCTCCATCAGGGCAGTCCTCTTCCTTGGGCTAATCAAAGAGTCTTCGTCTTCAAGATGCCGATATCTTTCTTCAAAGGAGGACACTTTCGCTCCAAGTTTGGGCACCGTGGCATCGGTCGTATCTGGATGCCAGAGGAAGCACCATGTGGTGGAGAAATATCGCAACACGTTTGTCCATCGGAGACATCCGAAGAAGCATTTTGTCTTGACACTAGCTTACCTTGTTACCAAAGTAAGGGAAATTACGCATCAAACTTTAACCTTGACGTTCATTAGACACCTTTCGCAACCTCATTATTGTATGTAAGAGTGCTTTTTATAATGGTGAAAGATAGTAGGTTTGGTTTAAACATATCATGTATTAACGTAGTGTTATATTTGAAGATGAATTTTACGGCCTACGGCCTTAAATCATAAGTGGATCTTAAATCATGTGGATCCTAAATCTCAAGTGGATAATATTGCCTACAATACTGGAACAAACGTTGTACTAAACATCGGATTCCTTTAGGGAACTACGGAGAATATTCTGTCGCTTAGGTCTGGACTCTCGGGCAGTACCCGATTGACCCAACCTGCCAGTACCCCGCCATTGTACATATATAAGAGAGAAAATCTGGAAAGCAGTATCCTCATTTTATTTTGATTATTTACTCGACAGAAAGCCACTCAAATTCTTAGTGACTGCATGACAATTAATTAATAATTATGTATACGGTTTTGCGATTTTTTTACGGCAAATACGTAAGCCATTCTACGCACCTTACTTCACTGTCACAGGCCAGAATATTCAAAGGAAAAAGAAACTTTTATCAAATAAATATGCTGTAATGTTTTAAAGATTGTGTCACGAATCCATCTGGCAACGTTAAAGATCATGATACTATCATTGCTAAATGAGCCTAGACTCAGTTTTTCTTCTTCAGCTTTTATAATGTACGAATCATGTTGCCGAACAAAGCAAGCAGTAGGTTTTTACCTAGCGGTACCCTGTAATTGTTGATTGTTTGTTAACGCAATATTTCTCTAAATAAACAATGTCTAGTATCAAACAAAATTATAATAAGCGAAACAAGGCTGAAACGATCACATGCAAACGTTTTTTTTTTATATTTTCAGCGCCACCGTCTTATGACCAGTCGGAGCCACTCGAGTTTTCTGACGTCACGTCAACGGGTGTAACCGTGACGTGGCCAGCTTGGAACGAGACGGTCGACCATGGTCACGGTCCCATTGTTGAGTATAGGATACAAATAAAAGGACCAGGAGAAGAAGAATTCACCGAAATACCAAAAGGAAGACAACTCTCTCATCAATTCACCGGTTTGAGAGAAAATGTTAATTACAAATTTCGGATCAGTGTTAGCAGGGACCATCCCTTTGGAGAAGGGACTCCAAGTAATGAACAAAAATGCAGGACATCAGGTATGCATAAAACTCTTAAGGCATCTGGCCCTAGTGGATAGTCGTAATGAGTTGACAACAAAGAGAAATAGTTGTATATCATCACAATGATTTTACCGGTACAAAGGTGTCACAACGGTAAATAAAGCTAAAAGCATTTATATTCGACCCCGCTACCTCTTCATTAGCCGAAACGTCATTCCAAAAGAAACGTATACTAATAAAAATGCACTTAATGTATAGGAAATTGTATTTTTCAGAAATATTATATATCTGTATGTTAAAACATCACTGATAATAGCTTAACTTACTAACATTTTATTTTCAAAGATAGGACATATTTCTTTCATTTTTTGAGAAATGACGCTTTAAACATCTGAGGCTCATCGCACAGATCATGTGGTCAGTTCCTTGGATGCAAAACAGAAGATAAACTCAATCGGAATGACGTGTATGTTGTGTTAATTAAGGGGGAAGAAGAGCATGATTTAATTTAGTTATTGGAATTTTCAAAACAATGGATTAACATTTAGGCTTTCACGGAGGGCCGTTGTCGTTATCAATTTTATCCTAAAGGAGCATTTCGGAGATTCCGCATCTATTAGTATAAAGTTAAATTTCTTGAAGTCTTTTCTTGCTTCTTGATTTTCTTTCACATATCGTAAATGAAATTCTGCATGAGGTCATCCATTCACTACCACAAGGAAATTTGTTCCATTTTTTAAATGACGATTACTCCTCTTTCACGTATTAGCGCCACCGTCATTCGCAAACCCCGAACCATTGGAATTTCAAGATGTGACCTCATCTGGGATTAATATCACATGGCTAGCATGGGACCCAATATTGGACACGGGGACTGGTCCAGTGACTGGTTACATGATCGAGTACCGTGAAGAGGGTCATAGAACATGGAAAAGCGAAAAAACAAAGAGTCTCTCTGTTCGGTTAACTGACCTAACCGAAGATACGACATACGAGGTAGCGATCAAGCTGAAATATAAACAGAGAAAATATACAGAGCGAAGTACCACACAGATGGTCACTACTAGTCCTGCAGGTAATTTCTTTAAACTATGTTTTTCATTCAATATTGATTGACAGGAGCCCAATGTCGGGCTTTGATGCAAACAACCCTTTGTATTCGACCCCGCTACCCCTTCATTAGGCTATAAGTCATTCCAAAACAAACGTGTACTAAAAACAATACACTTTATATGGATGAAATTATATTTTGGAGAATTATTATATACCTGAAATTGAAACATTAATGATAATAGCTTAACTGACTAACATTTAACTTCAAAGATAGGACAAGTTGCTAGAAAATTAAATGTGTTCGTTCAGTTACAAAGCAGGCTCAAATGATGACTTTTACGCAAAATTTTAATCTGAATACTTTGTATAAACTATCAAAGTATATCACTACTATCAGCCCACTTTGTCTTGTTATACCACTTCAATATCAGATAATTCTTTGAGAAATGCCCCTTTCAACATCTGAGACTCATCGCACAGACATTGTGGTCAGTTCCTCAGATTCAACAAGACATTTATGGCCTTCGATAACATGTTTGTAATGATTCATAAATGAGTCAACACGAGATGTTGAATGCAATTCAATGATTCGCTGTTGTTTATATGAAAGAGGGAATAGAGCATGATTTGATATAGTTTTGGATTTTTTTGGGGGGAGTGTTAGCTCAGTGGATAACGCCGTTGCCTTTCAATCATAAGGTCCCCGGTTCGAGTTACTCCCAGATTAATATATGTCGTCCAGTTACAGAGTTGTTGACAATTAACAATTCATAATCATGGACGTTAAATATGAATGTAAGAGACTGACATCGGTCAGCTTGCGGCTTTGATAAGCCTATGAGGCTTCTTCGCAACTTCCTGCTTGCAGGAGGATCTAATATACATACATACAAATGATGGATTCACATTTAGGCCTTCTTTAAGCCAAGCTATCTTCGTAGGCATTCTTAAAGATGTTTTATTTTTATTTGTTTGAGACACTACAGTAGGCCTAGCTGCTTATTTACGATTCTGCGACATGTTTTACTTTGTTCATCACTTACTTTTGGTGGAAAAAAGTTTAAATATCATACTGCACAGATACATAATTTTCCAAGATGTAACGACGTATTACCATGTATCTGCGTTTGTGCCTAACCTTGGGTTCATAAAAAGTTATTGATGTTGTAGATCTGTACTATGGGGACTTGAACAGCAGTCATAGTGGCGAGTGAATTTTGCATTTTTGCGAGTAGATTGGTCGCAAAATAGCAAGTACTTTTAAAAATAATTCAGTGTCGAGGTCTGAAAAACATGATTTCTCATAGTAGAAATCATGGATAATTTACATACATGGTATATGGATTTGCCATATTGAGTACAAGAATCATGTTGCTTGTGAGGTCAAATCTCATTTGAGTTCACCAGAGGTCAAACTCTGAAGACCCCTTTTACATGATAATTAACGATGGGAATCGTGGATAGTTCGCATAGATAGTGTGTGGATTCATTACATTTCGTACAAGCCCCTATTGCATTTGGTGGAGATGTGTATTGCCACGTACAGTAGACTAACCTGCGTTTACCATGCCATAGTGTAATTGTACATCAAGATAGTGGTTCGGGCCATTTATATTGTGACATCTGTTTCTGGTTAACATGAAGAAGTCTAGTGCAATAAAGCCATCGAAAACTCAGTGCATTTTGCATTCTGATTTAATTTCGATTACTCCTCTTCCACGCATCAGTGCCACCGTCATTCTCAAACTTCGAACCGTTGGAATTTCGAGATAAAACGTCGTCTAGTGTGAAAGTCTCGTGGCCAGAGTGGGACCCCAGAGTCGACTTGGGTACTGGTCCAGTGACCCGCTACAAAATCTACTACCGGCAAGAAGGTGACGGAGAATGGACAACCGAAGAAACGAGTAGGACATTCGTTTTGTTAACTGAACTAACCGACGGTACGGCATACGAGGTAGCAATCAGTCTCCGAGACAGGAATGGAGATTACGCAGATGAAAGTGTCCCACAAATAGTCACTACTGCTTGTGAAGGTTCGTGTGTGTATTTTAAATTTCGTGAAACACAGGACCCCTTTATTTGGCGTTTCATGTAAACAGAAGACGAGAGGTCAATTGCAGGAAAGAAACGGAGGACATAATTTAGGTTTGAGAAATTTACAAAGTCAATCCTTTCAGATATATCGGTATCTGATATTGAATATTGAAATAAGTCTTCCTCGTCAATCTCTCTCTTTCTCTCTCCCAAAGTTCCCACTGCGGGTCTGTTCACGAGACTAAAACAAAGTAGGAAAATGACAAAGAAATTGAACAAAGTTGTCACCGCAGAAAATTGTGATGATAAACAGAAGCTTGTAAAATGTTAAATGAACTATATATGTCTATAATATACTTTCTTAGATTTGGTTATCACTGACCTTAATTACACATCGTCATCAAAACGTGCGGGTAATGCAAGCGCTACCGTGACGTGGTCGGTGGAGGGAGCCACGGACTCGTGCAGGGTTCTAAGTCAAAGTCTCTCTTTACAACTCTTGGATGTCCTTGAGTGCGGCGGAGTGCCACCGACAGTGGTTGCTACATCAAAAGTAGTCGATGTGAGGGATAGTGAAGAAAGGACGAAAACAGTAAGGACTTTGATGGCGAACTCTCTGTACAATCTTACTTTGAGCCTGAACACGCAAACGGGGACGTATCAAAGGTCCATATTGATACAAACAGTTACAACGAGTAAGTCTAGTCAATATAGTTTAATTGGCGTGTGCAAAGAGAAGGCATGGTCCCACCTCTGAGGGGCTAAATAGTTCAGTCCGGGGATTTTGCATTCAGCCGGGAAAGCAAAATCTTGCGTTTACGGTTTCTTCCATCGACCTAATTTATAGTCTAATATGCCTCAGAGTGAACAATTAGACGTCTAAATCTTTAAGTTTTCTTTCTAGGCTAGGGCCCATAATTACATAATTCTAACATCATTACGACTATGACTAAAACGTTATCACATAGCAAATGATATTAACGCTCAAAATCAAGAATGAATGTCCAAACCTGTTATAACCTCTCTCATGGAAAAAAAGCTAGGCATAAATTTCCGCCGGCCGATTGATCCAACCGGAGTCGCTGGGGCCTTGAAACGCATTTGGCGCCTCTTAATATACTGTCATCTTTCGATGAAATCGATACCTTCGACATCTCAAACTGGTGCTTTATACCTACCCTCCCTGATACTGAAACAACAAGGCTTTGAGAATATAGTGATATTACCAAAAAGGTTTTTTTCTTCTAAAAATAGTCACGACGGACAATCTCCAAGTTATGATTATCTCTGCAATGATACCGGACTTTTAAGCAAGTATATGGCTTGAGATTAATTACAAAACATGCCAATTGTGTAAAACAGCTAGCTCAAAGAAAGAAAATCCATCTTAATTCAGTTAATCCCTTATATGTGCCCTGTACAACAAATATATTACCGTTGTATTTCAATAGTAATTTGGACTTATCAAGGACGGCATTACGTTAAATGTTAAATATCGTGTCACCCGAGGTTTGCATCCTAGGTTTGTTGAATGATTCATGTAATTACTAGTATTTTGAAGAGTGCATTCTAAAATTGATGAGTGTAAGGTTATTTCTTTTCCTTTTGTTTTTGTTTTCAAGGACCAACTGGTGAACCAATGATGCTCAAGAAACAACTGAGGAACAAACTAAGCATTTGGGTTTTCCACTGGAATAAACCTAAGTGTTCTAAACGTAATGGCCCAATAAACAGTTATCATTATACGGTAGCCAGATTCAGACCGAATAAAAGGAATACGGATCCAGTTATCGCCGAGCACGTTGCGGACAACAAAATACGTCTCAGACAAGATGACGAAAGGTTATTGCCCAATCAACAGTATGTATTTTCGGTCAGAGCAACGACTGGCGCGGGCAGCGATGACTTGAGTTCCCCAACAACTGATATTCAATTTGTGCCTGAGTCATAGTAACATAGAGCAGGGAGTAACTCAGTGCGGTACTTCATATCTTCTGTTACTGACGGTGGAATATTTATATGGACGATAATCATGTAGGTATAGACAATTCGTGTTATGTTTTTGTTCGTTACAAGAAACCAGGCGGTACCGTCTTGTAATAATACAATTACTTAAACTTTCGTAAATGCAATAAAGTTTTTGTTCATAGCAAACATAAAGCAAAAAATTGTCTATGGCTTTGAATTTTAAGTTATTATTTGGAAAACAATACTTGAGTCACTCTCCAAAGGGCGATTTGGAATGTATCGGAATGGAATGCGCAACTCTCTTTTAACTTTCGAGTGTCTCCCTTATCACAGGCTCTCAGACAGAAGCCAAAGACATATATATATATACCATTACCCCTCGTAGCATACTTTACATTCTTTCTGTTAGGCACCAAGGAAACATAAGTACCGTATTTAACAATAAAAATGGCGTTTGGAGGGAAAGGAAGTAAACGAAATGAAACACATCATGAAGACTCAGTATACTGTAACACATTACCATTGTTACACTGAATTGAACATAATTTGAGCAATCATCGATGATTCTCCCTCTCGATTTGCAGTGAAAACGGATGCTACATTTATTGGCAAAATCTTTGAGAGAATGTAAGGAAAAGTTCCACAAATTTAATCAATAGAAAATGTTTTATATAAACACCTTAGTATCGTGCTGTTCTATAATACCACCAAGCCTTTTAATCTTCGTTTCGTCACACCGGTTAGTACTTCGATCTTTCAATCGAATGTATTAGGATTGAGAGTTTTATTCAAAGAGAGTAGCGAATGCGTATGAGCGAAGACTAAAAAGAAACATAGAATGAATTCACAGGAAATAGAAGTATACTTCGTGGTTACAAATTCATTTAAACATTCAATTGGGGATAATTGCTAAAAGCACATAACGTCAGAAACTCACGAATGACTATTTTGAAACTTCATGACCACATATTTTATTATCTATACAATAACAACGGTCGTCCATTAAAGGTAAAGATACGCTTCCCAAAACTTTCTCTTCCTTTAAAACGTATACCTAAATATACATAACTTGTTATATCATCATGGTTGATTACTTCAAAACAGGTAATTTCCTTTTGTAAAATGGTTTCTTTTGTCTCTGTTCAGTAAAGAGTGATACACCTGACATATTTATTTAACTAAAGCAATCAGTTCTTTCTGTTAAATTTTCTTCCTGTTTGGCCAGACTGTTTATGCTTCATAAAGATAACAGGAAGCAATTCCAGCAAAATTTCAAATATGATTGCGCGTACGTTCAACTCTCCTGTTCATTTAGTCAGTTTAATCATATCTGGAACGATCAAATTAGTCATGGACTTGAAAGGAAAATTAAGTATAATCCAGAAGAACAGTTAATTTTGACAGATGAAAGGAGAACCAAATTCTAAGCATCCTGATGAAGTTTACAAGTAATCCTTGCATACCGTTTTCGGGAACAGCATTTGAAGTTGTACTAACAGTGAACTTGAATCAAGCAGTTGTAATGCCAGAAAAGCTGACTAAAATTCTTTGTTTTGTTAAAAATTTACATCCAATTTCCTACTTCAAAATTGGAATACATTTCAAGTATACACCTCAGTCGTTGACATATTGTTAACATTGGCAGTCCGTTGGGTAAAGTTGGAACTCTAGCCAAAGGCCATAACAATACAGTTACATATCCAACATGAGAAAGAATAGTGCTACTGTCAGCGATTTTCAAGTAAACGTTTTAGTGTGGGAGTATTTGTAGCGTTCTCGTAGACTGCTAAAAAAATATATCATCATGTTAGAGGAAATTACCTAGTCCCTAACATCAACCACTTTCATTATACATTGTTTTAATTCTTCAATTGAATTAAATGTGGCAAGGAATCAAATGCCAGTCCAAATATTAAACGAATTTCGACAAATAGTGTTAGTGTCAGTTTACGTGATGGCAATAACCTACGCCAACTGAAATCACAGTAATGGTAGCGTTTCATTGTTTACTTTATTATAATATAAGCCCATTGTAATACAATGGCACCACTGGGTAAGGTGAGGATGGGGTGGGGTGGATGATGTTACCATATATGAGATCTAATGTCACTATGTGCATCTATATCGAATTACTTATTTTACTTCACTCCCGGCCATACACTTGGAGATCCACATGACAGTTTAATTGTTGTAGTTTAGCCAACTATAACTTTTACTGCACTCCCGGCCATACTCTTAGACATCCACATGACAGTTTAATTGTTTTAGTTTAGCCAACTATAACTGATGTCTGTAAAATGAATTTAGTCCACCTTCAATGTGTCAACTGCTTTATCCAACGCACTAACGTGAGGAATAACGCCCACATGTGAATGATGGTGCTAGTTTACAATACTACACATTTTTGAAGAAGAAACTATTATCTCTGCAATAATAGGAGAATAGCGCCTCGTCAGGCCACCTATTTAGTGGACGATGGCTGCACACATGCCTGTCGCAAAGGGTGTTTCTACCCTCTGACCATAAGCAACTATTCATGCACGCCACCTAGAACGCTTCTTTTCTGTCAATTTATTGCAATTTTATTTTACAAGACTGTAAATAAATATACCTTATTATACAAATTAATCTTATAAACAAATTGGAAGGCAAAGATTAGAAGGAAATACACATTTACCGCCATATTACGCCTAGAGCGCTTCTTGTCGATCTGACCGACTCTTTTCGCATCTCACGGGTTCTTTTGCGACATCAAGGGAGACATGGACACGGGTTCCTATGCCACAAAAGGTGCCATACCACCACCGGGGCGTTATACTCCAGTGTTTCTCAAACCCTAGCACGATGTAAACCACCAGCAGGGCAAACTTCTTGCATCAGCTACCTTATGGAATCGGCCACCAAGTCAGCTGGTAAAATGTATGCTTGAATTTGTACATAAATACGTGAGAGGAGTTCACAAAAGGGAAAGAAGATTTTTTACCCTCACCATTTCCAACCTCACACACTTTTTTTATTAGCATAATAGTTTAGGTCTACTTATATATATTTACTTAATGCTTCAGAATGCACCATTTGACGTCTCACTTCTTCGTGAGAAGGACCTACATTTCGTACGTGAAAGTTTGATATTTGTAGGGCAACACCGTTTCTTTATAAAGTTCCTTGATTCGACTCTAGCCCTCCCATATATATATATATATATATATATATATATATATATATATATATATATATATATATATATATATATATATATATATATATATATATATATATATATATATATATTCGTAGCTTCATAATTTATTTTATGAGATAAGTCCGTCACGGTTTTCCCACTATCGTGGAAAGTTGTATCGTCTGCATATACATAGCAGCGTTGCAGTGTGATAGACATAAATCAAAGTTATTAATATTCAGTAGAAACAGTGATAGACCAGCAATAGATCCCTGTTGAGCACCGCTCTATATGTACATGCAGGCTGAATGAGCCCCGTAAGCAAAGACACTTCAAAAGACTTCTATCACACACTCAATATAATCTTAGGAGCAATGTTATACTTAGCTCTGGTAACAATATAGCATCGTTGATTAAATTTGTAGTTTCTTCTCAAATTTCTTTATCAATGACACAAATCCAAACGTAAATTACTTTAAATAATGTTCTCGCAAACGAATGCTATGCCCTGAATTGTGCTTAAATTAAACTTTTCAACGTACTCGTAAAAGATCGATGCACACGTTTTTCCAAGATTTTGAGACTACGGGTAACACTGCTATTGGTCAATAATGCCCCACGTCTTGGTAAAATTAAATACTAATGACGATTAATAACTGGATTTTAATGTTAGACAGTTACGTATAACATTGTGCCATGTAAATGGATTTCTACCTTCTGCTTCCTTCGCATCCTTCTCATGTTTCCTGCCATTAACAGACAGTAAAAATGCTTTGTCGAGTGACCCGGATGTGTGTTTTTCCCCTGTGGTTTTGAATACAACACATAACTGAGCCTTTACAAAGACGGGAAATCCCCTCTTCCTCCCAGGCGCCATACTACAAACGAACGGATCGTGAAATAGGTCCCTAGTAATCATACGTAATAGTACAAAGTTGTCATTATTCCTTTCCCCTACCATATTACTTCATTATTATTAGTATTTCTCTTATTTCTTTGTTTTATTATATAATAATATAAATTTGTCTTCACTTCTTTGTGTTTGTACACTTGATTGCTGGAGAATATTTTAAGCAAACGTGACCAACTATTTTATTCGTTTTTTTTTCCAGTAATTTTTATCCCTTTTTGTATTTTTGTGACGTTTAGAATTGACACAGTACACGTTATTGTTAATGTAATACGTAAATGTGTATAAATATGAAAGCAAACATAAAAACGTATTTCCTTGTTTAATCAATGAAGTCAAAGTATTTACTCAGGCCTGAATTTTCCCTCTCTCTTCAATTATAATAATACAATATAATAAAAAAAAAACGTGATCGCCAGTTTACCATTCCCGAGTTGTGAAATACTCTATAGGCTTGGATGGATTCATTCCATTTCAGCAGTATGTAGCAATGATTTTTTGTTTAGTCAAATTTTGCACAGAATTCACTTTTATTGTACTAAACACCCAGAATAATGCAGTTCGTAAGATTATAAGAAGACTTCACGAAGGCTTATCATTTGCACTGATGTAAGAGGAACTAACATATTCTGAGCATCAAGATATTGGTAGTTGAAGTTGCCATAAATGAACTTTTAATAATAAGGTGTGATGTCATAGTTTAACGTGGGCAGCACAATACTTCGTATTGAATATATCTTGGATTGGATAACCGTTTAACTTTATCAACGGGGATGGGAAGGTTAAAGTATTTACATGTGGGTAATGTATTCATATTGAGATTTGTCCCAATATAAAAAATTAGAAAATTTGATGTAAATATGAAGGTTAACATAAAAGAAGTATTTTTCTGAGTGCATCTTTGACATTGCACTCAGGGTTTCAATCAAAAGTGGGAAAGGGGGGGGGGGGGTTTCTCCCACTTTCTGAAGGTAGGGGACACAATAACATTTTCCATATATTTAGTGACTAGTGTATCTCATAAAAGGAGATTCAAACATTGTGCTATGAGTTTAGTAGTTATTAATGTTTTATTCTCATCTGCTCAACGCCTAATAGAAAATAGAACTTTTCAACTAGGTTGAAATAAGACTTACATTTTTCATTTATAGCGTAAATTAAATTAGGCTCCGTGTCCATACACCGCTGATGCTAAATGCTAAGCCAACAGATAACGAAAGCCCGCAGCCAGGGTTGTCACCACGCCGGGCGGCGCCGGGCGGTGCTACCCAGCTCTCAAAATTTCCGCTTGGTACTCAAGGTCAATTTCAGCCTTACCGCCCGGCACAAATTAGCCTACAGTACCGCCAATAAGTAACTTGGTAAAGATTAGCGCGATTCAGTGCAAAACGCAGCTTAACTGTAATTAACCCCGCGGATCACTGTCACAAATTACCCGGCTCTAAAAATGGTCTGGTGACAACCCTGCCCGCAGCATTTGCTATTTCCAGTATATAATTTGTTTTATTATTTTATAGAATGTTGAATTATCACGTACAACCAATATAACACTGCATGTAAATAATATTGAGCATTCAGTTTGGTTAGCAATGCCAGTCAAGTGTTTGTGTTTGAGTTACATATTTCATAGAAGTTTTGAGACTGTGTGCCTGGGGGAGAAGCTGCTAATCATGTTGTTGTTTTGACAATTTTGCTCATTATACCTCGATATCTAGTTTAGTAGTTATGTACATATGTTCACAAAATCTGTAATTGTCTTTGTGTGATTAAGTTAACTGTTGCCAAGTACAGGGCCGTAGTCTGCAGGGGAGGGGGGGGGGGGGTAGCTGTACCCGTGCGATTTTCACTTCCTAAAGGAAAGTAGTCCTCCGATAATGTGAACTCCCGGAACGTACGCTCTATTTCAGTTAGGTTTAGCGAATTGTTTATATCATTTCGTCTCATTTCGTTAGACATTAGTGTACAAGATTCTAGACACGTATTGTACGAATGGCGTTCAAAAGGAAGACAAGGTTTATTTTAACCGCTCGTCACGTATATGCACAAAGGGATGCGATGAACGTGCGCGTGTTTTGGTTTTCATGAGTTTAGTTAGAGTAACAATGAACTTAGAGAGCTCCTACGATTTAACCTGCGTGAACAGTGTAACATTCTAATGTAAAACTAGTAAATATAGTTATTATCTCTATAGTCTATCTTTTATATAGACCTATCATTTGCCCTTGTATCAATGCCACGATGTTTAACTAAGAGTATTAAGGCACAGGCCCCTACACGGCACACCCACTCAGCTCATCCACCTCCCCCCTCCTCCAGTTGGTCCCCTTTTTGCAGGTAAAACAAATAATGATGATAACACAAAGCTAACAATTAATTTACACCATATGGCTTCCCTTCAGCATATATAGGCTACGGCTACCATCATAATGCCCTAGCGTGATTACATATCCTCAATTACCTGTTAACCAATGAATAAATTAGAGCTTATAACGAGACGTAAAATCATATTTGTCCCCTACAAAGTGATTTAACCGAATAATTGTTTTCTAATTTACTTCTTTAATTAAGAAAAGTTAAAATTTAAGAATGTTTCCGTTTTTGGTTTAGGTTTGAATAATATTAATCATGATAAAGGCCCTAAGTTAATCCCGGATGTTGAATAGATAAGTCTTTCCTCAACTGCTCCCCCTCGAGATTCTATCCTGGTTAAGGCTCTGGAGTATCTTTATTTTGAAGGTTTTTATGTTTCCGATAAAGTGAATGTGCCCAAAAACCCCAAATGTTTTTTCATATGTACTTATTATACCATATGTTTGCATGTTGTAGACATCTGTGCAAAAAGATTATATTTTTCTTGTGTGGAAAGTTTAAGAATGCTTCCGTTTTTTGGTTTAAGTTTGAATTATATTAATCATGGTAAGGACCCTAAGTTACACCCGGATGTTAAGTAGATAAGTATATGTATATTAGATCCTCCTGCAAGCAGGAACTTGCAAAGAAGCCTAATTGGCTTATCAAAGCCGCAAGCTGACGAAATCAGTCAATTACATTCATATGTAACGTCCATGATTATGAATTGTCGATTGTCAGCAACTCTGTAACTGGACGACATACATTAATCTGGGAGTGACTCGAACCGGGGACCTTATGATTGAAAGGCACCGACGTTATCCACTGAGCTAACACTCCACAAAAGTCTTTCTTAATTAAAGTATAATCAGTTGTAAGATGTGACTTTTGTTGAAATATAATACTATGACTGATATATCAATTCAGGGACCAGGCAGAACCAAACTTGAAAATTTCTGGGCCCCGCTGGGACTTCGCCCCTGGACCACATCATGGGCTTAAAGACGGCCCCTGGAACCCACCCGATAAATGCTTTGGCGCTCGCGGTGTTCACTTCTTCACTTGTATCCATGTTCAGTCATTAACTCCCCCCCCCCACCCCCCCCACCCCACACACACACACACCACCTCAATTTTCAATTGGGATTGACGCCCCTGATTGCACATGTTTTGTCAAGTTCAAGTATACGCAATTTATAATATTGTTATACAGAATACGATATATAAATATATTGGAATTGAATTCGGACAGAAACGAGTTATCATCTGGTCTATCTTTTAAATGAAAATAACTTTTCTTGGCCAAAGCTTTTTGAAAATGTCCTTGTTATATGATCTTAGCCAAGATTGTTTAACCTAACAAAGCTCCATAGGTTTGTGGTCTACCGACGTACCGTCATACCGGCTTACGTGCACAAAACCGGTACGTTGCTCAGACGCCTATCTCCTCTATTTCCCGAACAGATCTATTTCTCCGAGGCTTCAAAGACGTCAATCGTTACACAGGGTCTAATCGAATCCCCAGGCTTCCCGGTTGAACCTTTGCGCCGGTAGTATTGTATGCACAACCCAGTTCTTTCCTGAAGTAAGTTAAGTGAGTGAAATTGGTAACCAACTTCAACTCGCTGTTTTAATGAAACGATCATTTCTAATGTATGAAGACAAAGAGGTTTGGAAATGTGCACCATTATATTCATTCAGAAGTTTAAAATATTGCAATAAGTGTAAAACACTAATTTCGACGCATCAGCCCCGTTGAGCTATACTAAACAGTATCCCGAGATGGTGAATTGCCACAGCTAAGCTACGGAAGAGAGAAAGTACCATCAAACTAAAACCGCAAAAATACTTTATCAATTTTAAGGAGAACATTTTAATATTTCTCTCTCGTCACAAATCAATGAAATGCTCCACTGTTGTTGTCTTTTATTACTTTTATGTTAATTGTAACAAATTTTAAATGATCGAAATCCTCGATAATTACATGATTTTGCAACATATATGATGATCCGATCTCTCTTTTTTGTCTTTTGGTCCAAACGATTTAAATCTGTTTCGTAGCTTTTTCGTATACTTGGAGATCTGGGGACGGATGAAAAGTGCCACATTAACAATGATCAATTCTTTGCAGCTACCAATTAAATTGGCACATCTTTATCTTTTTCAAATATTTTAATAACCTTAATCGATAATTGCAATGGAATTGACACTAATGAAATATTAAAATATTTGGGATAAATAGTTTATCAGAATCAGATAACAATTGCGGATTTTAAAGGTAGGTGCGGCAAAAATTCTGTATTTTCTCCAACTGGTTTACGCAGAGGCATGAACCTATTTGGAAGGACCCGTAGCTCATTGAAGCCGAATCTCATGTCCTGTGATAATTCCGCCAGGGAAAAAAAACCTTCAGACGTCAAATGGTGCATTTTGATGCATATTTAGACAGTAAAGTATGTCGAAAATAGGTTTAAGCGCACTCTTCTGCTAAAAAAACTATTTGAAGAAGCACTTTGTCCTAATTTAATCTAGTTAAAAATGTATTTGAAGTCATGCCATATAGGTTACCGTAGCCATGAACTGTTCCCTTTCCTGTTACATCACACCATTCATTACTGACCTTATTACTAAGATTTATTTATATTGCTCAAAGTGTATTCAAAACGGAAATGCAGCGGGGAATTATTCGATGACATCTGTGTGTTTACAGAAACAGCCACCTACGAACAAAATATACATACCTGTTGATATAATTACGACGCCTCCTTGATGAAGCTTTATAGATAAGAGAAAGAGAAAAGCTTTAACTGAGGGTCCTGTTGCAAATTCTGATCATTATCTCTTTGAGATTCCTCGGTTGAAGACTTCCACCAATATTTCTGTTTCCGCATACAGGTGAAAATCTCCTATTTGAAGATGGAGAAATTTTTTATGATACTCTTGTTCCTCAATTCATTCATAATCTCGACGATTTGCTGTTTAATGTCAGGAAGTGGTGGTAAGTACTTTAAACACATTTAATTCTTCTTGACCACAACAGAAATATTATACTTTTAAAAGGATTGGTTCAGTTGTCATACAAGTTTATGTTGTATGAGAGAGGACAATAAAAGAAACAAAACGGTGAAAAAAAACTGTTCAAATATCTTTTTCGGTTAACGAGATATTCAAGATTGTGTAGAAACTGCTGAAATCTGGCTAGCTGTGATGTCACATTCCTGAAAAGTCTTTGTTTTCTTTCTCTAATAATTTTGTGAGATTTCATGACTTTCAACCAAAAGATATGTCAGGAGATCTCATATTTGTCAAAGGAAGTATTTGGGATTAAACATCTGAAGAATTTTTGATTATATTATTTCCAAATGTGTTAAAAAATGTAAATAATTACATTCACAAATGTTAAGGAAGTGAGGATGTGACATCACACCCGCACAGTAAGTCTTTCTACACCAAAAGTAAGTCTTTGTTTCAAAGAAATTTTGATATCTTCAAAGTGTCAGATCTCCTTAACAGGGCATGCTATCATGGTAGTTTCTTCACTGTTCGTTTTGACTTTTTGTGCTCTTTCATACATAATAGTCATGTCCTGTCAAACACCTGAACAATACTTTAATTAAAATTTTAACTCGATAGATATCGATATTGATATGTTTCTAATGTTTTCCAAACTTTTATTGAGTGTGCACAGTAATGTATTGAATCATTATTGAACACATTTATGCTGAGTGTTTCAAAAAAAACTCTCACTTACGTTCAAACTAATTTAAGCCAGTTGTGCTACCTAATTTATAGCGGAATGTTCATAAATGTTCACAACCTTATCAATACAATGCAAACCTTTAGCCCAGGGTGTATACATTTTGTCCATTTGAAAATTTCAATAATTAAACTGCGGCTTTGCCAAGAGTGCTCGGAAGTGATTAAACCCACGGTGTCTAAATACATAAATTCTTAGCAAAAAAACAGCAATAATGTCAAATAATTGTTTCCTCTACATATTAATGATGCCAACCATAGAAACAAAAACACTGTTAAAATAACAAAAGTAACTTTTCTTTTTACTTTTCGAACTACCTTAATTGTTTCATATGAGCTGCTGATGTTCACAGTTGCAGTTGTTAACTGTATTCTGAATAAGCCACAAGGGAGACGAGGGACAGTTCTGTAAATTATGTAGTTGTAGGAACCCCTTAATTTTTTGGCGTTACCTATGTGGAGACAAAACTTTAAGTCACTATATCTTAACGAGTTATTAACCGCTCAATCCAGTGCAGAAACTTTGGTGTCACACAAATGGTATGTAATTGTTATTCTTTTATATGCAAATCTCGATATTCCTTTATTACTGTGTGCAAAATATGTTGATCTAAAGTAGAATGTTTATTTCTAGTAATCCTAGTTACCTTTCCTTTAACTGCATGTTCAGTATCGCACTATCAAATTGTGACAACGCAGCCACACACACAGACACAATAAGCATCTAATACTTGAAAGCATTTTGATAGAAAGCGATATTAATGTACAATGACAGCGGTGTTAATATGCAGCTATTTCATATACAGCGACAGCGGTATCGGTATAGAGCGACGACGGTATAGGACGACACCGGTGTTGATACGCAGCGACAAAAGTGTTGAACTTGATACGCAACGAAAGCGGTTTGGATGTGCAACGACACACAGTGGCATGTAGCGACACTGCTGTGTTGGTATGAAGTGACAGACGTATCGATTTGCAGCGACAGTTGTACTGTGCATAAATACTAAGCAACAGTGGTACTGATGTGCAAGAGAACGATATTCGTAAGAAGCGACAGCTGTGTTGTATACCGGTAATTCACCATATTTCTTTTCTTTCCGTGAAGGATGTTTCACTTCAGGATTGTCTTTTGGAGGGAGAATATCGTTACCAACCCAAGCTGCTGACCTATTTAACACGTCTCCATGGATGCAAAAGAAAGTATTCATATTCCAAAGACCACGAACTCTCCGCAAAAGCCGAACTGTTCGATCGATGTTTGGACCATCTGGAATCGTGCGATTTTGGAAGAAAGATTCTAGCACTTGTCACAGACCTACCGCAGACGATACAGAAACCTGCCCAATCGATGGCAGGTCTTCAAGACCATGTCTGGATAAAAGTGTTCCGTGTAACGTAGGTGAGTTACCTTTTATCAGATTCTTCATGGCATCCTTCATAAAGCGATACAAACCCAACCATTATCACTGAAATTTGTGATAAAGATAATTGCGATGAAAAAGTTATGATAACTGTGATGAACAAGTTATGCAAAATACTAATAATAATAATGACAAATTGATATTACAGCTTTAACGATCCTTCTCATACGTGGCTGAAAATATAAACATGACTAAATATATCATCAATTCGAATGCTTTTCTTCAAATACTTCAAATGCTTTCAGCGGGTTTGTTTTCAAATAATGTTTCTAAAATATTCAAGCTCTTTACATGAGCTAATGATGGCATTGGTGTCAGTGTCCAAACATTCGTTTTCGAAGATATGAAAAGAAAGACAAAAAAAGGGACATGCTTCTTAGATCCTTATTTAAACTATGACGTGATACATTTACAGATGTTAGCTTCCAGACGTGACATTTACACAATTATATTTTCCTAAACGATGGAAGATAGTTTTAGCTGTTCAGGGGAGTTTGGTATTCATCACAAATATTTCTATCAGAAGGCTGTAGGGTTCGTAGATTCTTTCAGACTTTATAACAGGTATGGTATGCTTACTTACGTTCTGATATGTGGAAATATAACTTTATTTCTTACTTTATATGTTTTTGTTAATTCAACAGCCGTATTAAACTTTCCATGTTCTGAGCTATGTTCTGAGGTGTAAACATGGAATCTTAGTTTTATGGTAAATGTTATTGTTTGCTAGTTCAATAAACAGATAAAGCGGTACTTTCATACATACGACTGTAACAGTGTTCAATACAATACCGGTCTAGTACAATGGTAACAAAAGGGCAATCCATGGAGTTGCAGACCTCATCTCCTCCATGACAGAAGTGGTTGTTAGGTTACTTCTGAATTCATCTGGTTGCCATCTTTGTTGATAGACCGGGAAAACGATATTACCTAACCATCACTGTTATTCTAGCCAGGCATCAACTTTGGGCCAATTTCACTTCTGACCAACACTGTCTACACCGACTTAGGGTCTAGTAGTAGTTCGCGACAGACGTGTTTGCTAACTCACTCACCCACCCACACACTCACCCACTCGCGCACCCACATACTCACCAACTGGCACACCCACAGACGCACTCACTTCCTCACATTTCTGTTGCGTGGTGAAGTACAATATCTCATACCGCTATACATTATATGTTGGGGTATGAGAAACCAACAACTTTGGAACTTTTTCATTTGTGTTAGTAATTTTTCATTAAATTCATTAATTTTTTTCATTAGGAAAGTTTTAAATACTGAATGACTAGCAGAAATCTTATTTTATGTTATAACTGTAAACAAAAAGTTGTATTGTAGGACATCAAAGCATGAAAGAGGTTCACGATGAACGTCGAGCGTATTAAAAGAAAGAAAGACCGCATGGGAACAAATAATATCTTTACAAATTATATGAAACTGATCGGTTCTTCAAGTTTTATCCAGTTTAAGAGTTTGCTGACATCTGATATTATTGTTTCCCTCAACAAATGATTTCTTCTTACTTTTTCCACTGATTAATCAACCTACATTTTGCTCCATAAATTGTCAAATACTGCTTAGATGTTTAGTAGTAGTTGTAGTATAAAGATATACAAGAACATTTTATTTAAAACAAATTAAAAAGAAACTGGAACAATAATTTCTTCATTACAGATTTTTCGCAATATGGAGCTAAGCAATTGTTGATTTCAAGTAATACGTCATCACCCCGTGTTACCATCGAGTTACCGATACGACCCGATGCTACATTCGGGGAAAATGCTGTAACCGGTTTCAAGATTGAATTCCGAAAATTGAATTCTAAAAATTGGAGCATTTTGGAATATCCCGATACCCAACCGAAAGACATCACTGATATTCTGGAAGACGGTTTCACTTATGAGATAAAAACCAGTCTCAAATATGGTGATTCGTTCAGCGAACCTGAAGCATCTCAAACTTTCAAGGTTCCATGTAGAGGTAAATTTTGACAGAGAATATACCGCTATTTAATATTGTGATATTAAATTTATTAAGATATAATATCAAAATTCATATGTTTGTAATAAATGTTCTTAATTCATCTTTTGCAACTGAAATGTGGTACCTTCACTCTATGCTTATAATGAAATCATGCATGATTTCTTGATTAAAAACATATTCCGGTAACATCTTATAGAGGAAAAGATATTTAACATTGATTTATATATATATATATATATATATATATATATATATATATATATATATATATATATATATATCTATATATATATATATATATATAGATATATATATATGCAATATATATATACATAATATATATATATTTATATTATGTAAGATAATCATATCAATAATAATGATTCCAATATTCGTTCGACAGATCTCGCCATAGACTTAACGTTAACTAGCCTCTCGAAGAGATCAGGATTGGCAAGGGTGATTATTGACTGGGCGCATAGAAAGTTGACCGATCCTTGCGGTCTCTTAAACCAAACCATTTCTGTGAAGCAATTGGATTTGGACAATTGTAATGACTCTAACGCGGATCCTATCGATATAATTCCTGACCTGGGAAGCCATGGCTACAGTCTGAAGAGAATGTACGCTAACTCTGGATACAATGTCAGTTTAACTGTTGTCACGAAGAAAAATACTTACAATGTACAACAGACTTTTCGTACCGTCGAAACAGGTAGGTTCCTCTATCTCGGACCCTCGGCGCGGCGTATTGCATATAGAGTTAATCAAGAGATTAATACGTAGTAATTACAGCTATGTTACATTAAGACTTGGGACAATACCTATGGAATATGTAGCAAGTAGGATAGTCATATACTGAACAAAACAGTTATGCAAACTCGACCGAAATCTAACTAATGTTACGTCATAAGTTATATTTGTTTCCTTCAGAACGGCTCCAAAGATTATAAGTCTTGAAACTGGCTTTCAACTGACATTCAAAACATAAAATATACGAACAATATAATTATGTTACAACGCTCATGATATGTAATATCAATGTGATAAATACCTCTCATGTATTTCAGAAAACTCTCATCTCATGTAATAACGTCCACGTAGTCTTCGTTAGTTTATATTACGAACATGTTGATGGCCATGGGGAATTCCATATTCCAAGGATGTTCCATTAAGGTATTTGTACCAAGTCTTAGCACAAACAGATCGTCCATGCGTAGCTCTCTTTTATGCACACTATAAAACAAATCTCTGGTGATTTAAGTAAAATGGGCTGTCAATTGGTTGCCACCAGTTTTTCAAGTAGAAATAACAGACGTAAATTTTGTTCTGTTAATCTACAACACTTTACCTTCTTGTAGACAAACAAAATAACCCGATCTGTAAATTTACCGAAAAGGGTTGTTTCGTGTATATTTATAGAACGATCATGATATGGCGGACCCGTTCATATACAGAATTTCTGTTTTCCTGTCTGTTAATCTACCGGCCACGTTATGTGGCCTGTTTAAATACAGACATTGCTCTGTTATTTGTGTCTGTCATTTTACCGAACCTGCAATGTTGTCTGTTCTAAACCAACATTAATTTGTTCAGGACTATGGATTTGCTGCAATGTACAGGCGTTATTTTATTTCATACAACCAATCAACTCTTCCCTTTTTTTTACTGGTGTTATTTTGTTTTAATACAACGATGTTCGGGGATACAGAATTTTGTTTATATACAGGCATTGTTCTGCTAGGGACCATGGAATGTAAAGATCTGTCTGGATTGTTAATTCAAGACATGGATTAAAGTCTTATTGATACAATATTGTGAATCTCAGTCGTAAAGCCACGATCACTGCCTGCTACAGAGATAGCTATAACCACTTCATTACATAGTTCTGTATCGTTAAGTACCCATGGCAAAATCTATCGCAATGTGTTGCAGTGTTAAGTGTGATGCATTACTATGACTTTTTCGTGGAAAAGTCTAGGAATTTACACACAGGCATATGTTTAAACTGATATTTTTTTGGTAGTGTTGGTTTTCGATAACGATAATTAATATAATTGTAGATGTTGAGTGTCTGCCAAACCAAAATGTGAATTTCAAAACGTTTTTCCCCACTGCAGATCTATTCTTAACTGTTTCTTAAGCTAACAATCATCAAAAATATTGGTAAATTTGGGCAAATTCTTTTACTTCTATAAAGGTAGTTCACAAACTGGTATTCAGTGTACACGTCCAAAGGAAAGGACTTGGTAGTATTGTTGTTGTACTCGTATAGTATCTGCTACAGATCTCTCCTGCATGCAGTGCGAGACAGTTGTTAGACCATAGCAAACATATTAGCAAATTGAAAATACCAAAAGAAAATGAACCGATGTAATTTTCATTGCACTTTCATCTTTCCATCATCATTCCAGCCCCTACCGGAGCAACATCTGAGATTGATTTCAGAGCCAACAAAATGAGAGGAACGTTAATGGTCCGTTGGAACAAGCTACTGTGTGGTCAACGAAACGGTGAAATCCAATCCTATGATATTAAAATGACACGTGGTGATGGTAGCACTGCAGTTCACAACACCAAAAAGAGAATGACGATGTATGACCGCTTCAGAATGGGACATTCCTTTGAGGTCCAAGTGAGAGCCGTAACCTTAGCCGGCGTAGGACCGTATAGTCAGAAATTTGGCGGAATATTTGGAGAACCGACTGTTAACTAAGTTTGGGCCTTATACATACTAACCAAATGTAATATCACATAATTTTGAACCACTGGTAACGTAACAATAACATTAAAAAGTAGCTTAAATCTAGGCGCCAGTAGTATAAAGTGATAAATTTATCAGAAGATAAATATGATTTCGAAAAGAAAAAAGAACACTAACACTAATGTTAATGTTCCATAGTTGTTGGTTTCTCATCTCCTTACATATAATGTATAGCGATATGATATTGTACACCACCACACAACATAAATATGAGAAAGTGGGTGCGTGTGTGGGCGTGCCAGTGGGTGAGTGTGTGGATGCGCGAGTGGGTGAGTGTGTGGATGCGCGAGTGGGTGAGTGGGTGAGTGAGTGAGCACAAACAGCAGAAACTGATCGAAACTGATGCATAACGAAAGAAAGATAAACCAACAAGATAAAACACATACACTGAGTAATATAGCTTGTTCGTATAACCTGCTGAGGAAAATTATCTTTGGCTTTTATACACTAATTGATACTCTCGACATGGATTGTAGTTACATTTGTTCTCAGTAAATAACATTTTCTGTGTTTTAATAAATACCTATAATCTTTACGTGTGATGTTCTGGTATTGTGTTTATCTGTTTCGCACTACGACCGGGCTATAATTACTGCCCATCTTATGTAAATTGTACCGCTGCACTAAAAGGACTTGGCTAATTGGTCCGGAGCCGGGGTGGGGGGGGGGAGGTCAGGGGGGGAACAAAGGACCAAAAGCAATTTACTTACGTTTTTACACCACGCATCTGTTCGCTTCACCTGTAATGTGTCACGAAAACCTCGTAAATCGTAAGATGTCTGGTCTTCTGTGGCTGATAATATCATAGGTTTGCAAAGGAATTAAACCCACATTAATCAGCATAACACACATCGCATTGGCAAATTGAGCGAGAAGAAATTGTTTTGTTTTGTTGTAGTTGTTTTCTTGTTTTCATTTTCAGTCCCTCAAACTGCTCTAAAGCGCAAACGTGATAGACTAAACTGTTACTTATTCTAATCGAGATAGAATTTCTTGATATCGTTAGAATATATACTTTTGTCTGAGCTTCTTGCATAGATGTCAAAACTAATGAGAATAAACATCGATTCATGCGGGACTGGATATAAGGGGGCTTCTAAAGACAAAAACAACCAAGATAGAACAATAAGTCTACCCTCAACACACAGTCAAAATCTAACATTGAGGCTGTAAATTAACAGTGTGATTATGAAGGTGATATGTCAAGTGAAGTATCACGAGTCCCTTGAAATGTAATATATACTACAAAAGGAATCATGAAGAAATGTAATTTGGCTTAGACGACCATATTTGCTTAACCACATTAAAGTCTTCAAAGGAAAACAGCGTCCGAAATGAAGTCGAGCGAAAGGCGCTATTCACAAACAATAGAGTTGATATTAATCACTTTGGAATAATCACTTTTGGAAAATTTCGGTTAAGCTTTGTATCTTTCCACTGAATCGGATCCCATGAACACCTTCTCATTGCTGTTTGTCTCCGGATGTGTTGGGACTCAGGGGGAACATACAAACTATTGCTTACCTGGTGGCGTTACCAGCGGGGGAGAAGTATGTTAGGGGCGGGAGCCCCCAGGGAACATGACTTGATCCCCGCTTCCCCCTCCCACTTGACATTGGTGGGCAAAATATATGGGACGGAAATTAGAAAATGCAGTTAAAGGCACAGTTAAACTAGGCTATATCGTGATTGAGGTTAAATTGACGGGAATTCACCAACTATTACCAGCCAATTGCCCCTAAAGTTATTCTAATATTTTGCTTTCTGTTATCGCTACGAGGTACCCATGCCCCTCCCCTCGGCGCACGTTACACAACGAGAAAACCTATTAAGTTATATTGATTGTCCAAAGTTAATCCGATATAGTTACCTGGAAACTGCAGCAAGATATATTACGTAAATTCATCTAACGTATGAAATCGCACAGACTTATCAGTAGTTAGAACAGGCCTTAACCAAAAACAAAAAAATTCCAACGACTTAACTGCCTTAATTCGCTTAATTAAAAAAAAAAAAACGATGGACGATGGTGCTTGACATGTAGTTTTGTAGCGGATGAATGAAGATGAAGTTGATGAAGCAGAGCTTCATATACACATTTATTTAAATCATAATTATAGTAAATCATAGACCATATTTTTTTAATTAAACTGTTCTGTTGAATGAATAGCCTAGACCAAAATGAGAACATCAGAAATACAAATGAAAGGGCGAAAATGACACCAAATGTCAGAAACACATCACTATAGCAATTTTACATTTTTACATTTATCCAAATTCGAAAATTGATTCCCAAATAACAAATTTTACTGAAAAAAATGAATTATCCAATAAAACAGTTATATTAAGTCTTTTGTAGACAAAGTGTGAACGATACATTTTTGTACTGTAAACAGTATGAGAACAGAGCACACATGATTATCAGCTAAGGGTATTCTCTAAGCCAGTAGCCACGGGTTATGTGCGATGGGGCGGTCGTCTACCACCTCCGAAATTGAGAAAAGAGAGAGAGAAAGAGGGAGTGAGAGGGAGAGAGAAAAGAGAATGAAAAAATGGGGACCATAAACGGGGAGAATTTGGAAAACAGCGTAGAGAGATCTCACAAAAAGTGTGAAAATTGGAATATGGTATTCCCATTGATGTTTAATGACCAATCACAGTTTAGCATTTACCATGATACACTTATTTCTTTGAGGTTGTAGGTTGAAGTTGAGGTTGAGGTAACGAGACACAAAATAGCTCGCAAACACTCCAGATTACTGAGAAATTGCACTATATGAATTTTTGTAGCATATACTTGTACTTGGATAAGAAAATTAAGAAACCACAAAATACGTTATTTCACATAACTGTTTATCAAATTGAACAGATTTAACCTTCAATTCAACTGCATACTCCAGAGGCAGACCAAAAAAAAAATCAAAATAGGTAAAAACTGGATGTAGTTGCAATAAAGTACTTCATTATCTTGTTCTCTAACTCTAAATATGGTTGTCAGAATGTTTTAGTTAGGAGATCTTATCATTTACTCCCGGTAATACCAGTGCGGTGGCCGAGTGGATGAAGACGATGGCAGTTGGAGCAATTTACGGTTTTACCATCTGAAATGACTTTCTAAATTGAAAATATCCCATATGTTAGTTAAAATATTGTAATGAAAGCCACCCGACGTGAAAGCTGTTATCCATAAGCGCTTGTGGGCTTCTCCCACATTCGTGGTCATTTAAACGTCATAAAAATAACGGCCTTATTTTAATTTTAATAACGCACAAGAAATGGTCAGTGGTGTGATCATAGCACAGGTCTTAAAAGTTCTTCACATTTTTTACATCATGTTATTGTCCCTGAAATATGTAATAATTGGAAAATTCACTTATAGGTCAATATATTCTCAACTTATCTATTTCTAGCTTTGCAAAATACACTAAAATGTCTAATTTCGTAGCTCGTGGGAATCTCGACTAAACAGATTAAACAAATTTCAGTCCTTCAGCACAATCCCCCTAATCACTTTAATTTACGAGGTTGAAAGGATATTCTATTTTCATATGCGTATTAAATATAGATTGATGCGACCATAAATATCAAGGTTCAACCCGCAGGAGGGTCGCTGTTACAAGCATCATGCAGGACGAGTTTTGTTTTGTTGAGCAAAACCCGAGGATAAAATTCTAGCCAGTTTGACATGTGTGAGTCTTCCCTCCTACATACCGGAATTTTTTTTACACTGGCAATTAACTGCATTTCGTACGATATATTAATAAATGATTTATTATTAATATAACTTACGGTTCTCTTCAAAGAATGGCAGAAAACTCATCTCTCATTTGTACGGCCAGTTGGGATAATTTTGTACATACTGTACGTGTATGTCCTCAAAGCACCCACATTGACAGGTTAAGCATTACAAATATAAAGTTTCTATCAGATAGAGTTTAAGAACTGTTGATAATGCCAGTACGAGTACAATGCAGCATGATATTAGAGAACAGTATAGAGTGGTAATAGCGTTAAAAAATGGGCCCAATGGGTAACATATCTAATTGATAGAAAACCTTTTTTGTGATAATTCAGGTTTGCTGATCTACATATCTAAAGTTTTCAAAAATTATCATATATCACGAGTTCTCCATTATTTTACGATCGACCAATTATCATAAGGACTATGGAGAATCGACCAGAGCGTGCTGTGGTACTTCCCTGGAATTTATCCTACGTGCGCGGAGCGCCATGGTGAGATCCTTTGATTTGACTATGTGTTTCGAAGGACTCAAATCAATCAATGATCAATTCAATGTTGTAACACGTTTCCATAATTTAAAATACTGCAAATTTGTAAAATGATGATCGGGAAAATTATATAATTCTTTCCCTGGACAGAAAACATAAAGAATTAGGTTAACAAAAAGTGCGAAATATTTTTTGACGTTTACTTACCAAAGCACTATCTTTGTCCACTTTTTATATTCATATATATCTTTTTTACTGTTTTAACGCAAATATAATAAGGAAATTAGATATTACAAAAGTAATGCTCTTCCTTTTTTCTTTGATAGGCAACTTTCAATCATGTCTAAAATTGTAATGTCATCCATCTCTTGATTTATTATTTCTACTTCTCATCTCCCTTTTTGCCTACTTTTGGCTGAGTGAGTGCCTGTGATGAATAAACATATAGCATCACGTTCCATACGAAGCGTGATTACATTGTGAAGTGAGTCACATACGGTCAAGATAAATATAAAGATCGTTGCAATTCTTGAGCCTCATTTACTTTCGAAAGAGAAACCTTCACAGAACAATCCAGACGTGCTCTACAATGGAAGGATATGTTCTGATACAAGTTCTTCTTCTGTCGTCTGTTTGTCTCCTGACAAATTGCTGCGTGCTTCCAAACAACGGAGGTAAGTTATATTTTATAAATCATATAGTTAGTTATACCGTACGCACAACTTTTTTCTATGAAAGGTAACTTACTGTGTTATAATTTGGTAAGTCACAAGATCACACAGTCACAGTCCCGATGCAAAGGGACTGGGGTTGGAAGCGGATCAGTCGTTTGGTAGTTTGGTTTTCGAGCCCAGGCTCTTTCTTGGGCGACTTTTTCTTAAAAAGTATATATTAATGAGTATGCAGCCTGCAACAATTACTTGAAATGCTCATATATTTTAAATTATTGGCTTTCTGTTTGATTTCGTTCAAGGGTGTATATATGTGACCAGGTTTTGTACACATACATGAACGTTTTCACGCAGTTTGAATGTGAACTAGATGTATATAGTTCTACAGCATTTTTGTAACTAGAGTAACGAAAATTGCAATTTTCAAAGGGATGTTGTATAACTCTGTCCCCTTCATGCTTCTTGCCTTGATGTACAAAGTTGAAAATTCTAAACTATGTTTGAAACTTTGCCATGTCATCATTGTATCGCTACTGTTTATCACGATCTTTGGCACAAGCAGAAACGGATCCATTAAATCGGTGCTCCTCATAACTTTCAAATAGTAAAGATCAACTCTTTACTGTGTTCTTTAAACTACCAGTATTTATATTCATTATTTTCTATGTAACATATGTGTATATATATATATATTTATTTATTTATTTATAAATATATATTTATTTATTTATTTATTTATTTATTTATTTATATATATTTATATGTATATATATATATATATATATATATGACTACTTTTTAAGAAAAAATCGCCCAGAGAACCTGGGCAGGAAAACCAAACTACCGAACGACCAGTGGCGGCGGAACCGGGGGGGGGGGGGGGCTTGGGGGGCTCGGCCCCCCCCCCCCCAATGAAAAAGTTGAGGGGGCAAATGCATGATAAGCCCCCCCCCCCAATATTTACCAAGACTCCGAAACGTGCATCTGCCCATTTTTCAATGCATACTTGTCGATCTGTCCGATGCACACGTATCCTATATAGGTGTAATAATTTTAGTAATTGCTGGGGGACCCTGGTCCCTCGCACCGACCCCTGGCTATAGACCACATTGTCACCCCAACCGCGTCTTCACGCCCGGTGAAAAGTGGAAGCAGTTAGTGTGAGTACCGGTAAGCGTAACACAACTTCGTCTTTAGGCCAATGACTTGCCTCATTTCAGCCAGTTCTCCAACATTCCCTTACTTAGTGGTGGAGCGTCCATATATACAGTCAGGGGGCGGATCCCCCCCCCCCCCCTCCTGACGGACTCAAATGGACTGCTGGCGCCCTTTTCAGCTTTTCACTACTTTTTTACTTATTCGCGATTATTGACTATTTTATTGCGCTCTCATATACCTATTTGTCATATTCTGTTGGTGTAATTTTCCGACAAAATGGCGACGACACCTATTTATTCTCCGTTTATCTGCAAATTAGCAAGGCCCGGAAAGGGTCATTTCCTGCAATCTAGGGATTAACTTTACTCAAAACTTGTCTGTACGCTCCGCGCCAACCTGTGGTGGCGCTCCGCTTAGATAGTGTCGAAAGCGCCCCTACAGACTATTCTTGCCCCCCCCCCCTGACCAATACCCCTAGCTCCGCCACTGCCCTTACTACACTCAAAAACGTCTTTGCGAGTACACTACGAGTAATAGCTACTCTCTTAAAACACCATCGAATATACAAATTACAATGTTTTTACAGACTTTTACGTGCAATCTGAGAAATTGCAGGCTTGAGACCCATATTTTAGGGCTAGGTATTCGCAGCATAAAACACTCGGGAAGTACCGTTTCCGGCCATCTGGGGGTTTGAAATAACCCAAAATTTTCTTGTACGCTCCGCGCCAACCGATGGTGGCGCTCCGCTTAGATAGTCTCCACACATTAGCCCCCCCCCCCCAATAATTTTTCCGTTCCGCCGCGCCTGCGAACAACTGATCCGCTCTCAATTCCCGGGACTGTAACTATGTGACCATCGCCGGGTGTGCATCACCATTCCCTCGAAAGGGAACAGATACTACACATGATCTTAGCAAAATATTAATATATATATATATATATATATATGTATATATATATATATATATATATATATATATATGTATATGTATATATATATATATATATAAATATATAATCTAAATGGCATCAATGCCACAACATTGATGGAGTACATCGTCATCTTGCACTGTATTAAATAGGCACTAAGGATCTCTCTCTTCTGTCTTGAAGATGTGGGTTAACGTGCAAGCTCTTTGTTCACAAAAATACATTAATACCATATAATACCATAAGCGCAAATCTTTGATAATTCAACACCTTAAGGACAGTTATTATATGATGCTTAGCAGTCTTGAATGTGAATCCATAAGACAATAATTGTATGATTGTAGCATTTTTGTCGCCAAACATTTCGTAGTCTTGGCATGTATAATTTTTTGGCGAAACGTTTGTCTTTTACATCAATTTGAAATAAATAAAAAACATATTGCTAATTTTTGTTTCAAATAATACTTTTGTGATACATTGTCATACCATATATGCATCGCGTTTTGGTATAATGCTGACAAAAGTGTTAACAATTACCCCTGATATGTGAGTTTTGATAAAGTTGTATTTAAAGCTTACAACAGAGCATTTGTTGATAAATCCCAAAATATTTTACAGTTCAGCAGGATAAACTATAAGGTTAAAAACGAAAGGGATGATACTCATGGCACTACTGACATCACATGGTTCAGTTTATCCAAAAACCTTTACCACAGTTATGTCAATGGAAAGTTTACCTTGAATAATTTCAGATCACTTTTTGGAAAAGTTCCTTAAGGTACCGGGATATGCCAAGTTACAGCAGTAACAATAACAAGATAACTCCTAAAAGCTGATGAATGATGCTGAACTTGTCACTTTGATGCCATCAATCATAACATCAAACTCTTTGCTGTTACTGGTATCTTCTTTTGCTTTCACAAATACATGCAAATCTGAAACATGCAGGACAAAACATGTCAAATCAATGACAGCCAACTGCCAAAGAGTGTTGAGGTCATTCAACAACCACATTGATTTAACTAATGGGGTCAGGTCTTAAAACAATGCCTGTTGAAACAATCAGCAATAAAAACTGTGCACAGGTAGGCTACAGGTGTAAATTTGACTACTGCAACAGTAAAGTACACAATTCGATAGATCTAAATTTTAATTAAGGATAGTAAATGCTGGTATTGATTCTATGGCTACACATACATTACTCCTGGTTTAATACAGAAATATTTTCCGAAATCATACTGTCTCCATTATTTAATAGTAATACTAGATTATATTTGCGCACTTATACACCTCAACTAGTGTTGAAGGCGCATCGCAAGTTATGATCCTAGTCAATCTTACAAACAGATGTGCTTATTGGCACACTTAACTGTAACACATGGACGTGTCGGCCGTTCCGCCAGTGCTTCCCATAGGTGCTGCCACAATATGGCGTTTCTACCCATTAACACACTAATTTGCTAGAGAGAATTAATCAAGATAAAGTGTCTTGCTCAAGGAAACAACTACAGTGACCATGACAGGACTCGAATAACTTTTTTGAGCATATAACTCATTACAAATATGCCATATGTATCTCTACTGCCCCTACAGCTATGTAGCAGAAGACGAGAGGTCAATTGGAGAGAACAGGGGACATAAATTACGTTTGAAACTTTTTAAATTTGAGAAATATGCAAGGACAACTCTTTAAAATTTACCGGTCAGTCACTAGTCAATTTGAATATTAAAATTATTCTACTAAGTCAAGATATCTTTGAGGTATTTTTGGCCCGTATACTTTATTGAATATAATGAGGTCTGACTTACGGGCAGGCCGGTAGCCAGACTTCTCCCAACCAATTGCACATGAAGACTATTGTAAACCCATTCCATTTGAGCTATCACATATTGCGCCCGCCCTTGGGGTGTTGCTCGCCCCCTACCCTCCCACTCTCTCTCCAAAAGTCCCTGCTACGGGCCTGTTAAGGAGGAAACTGACTAATAAATGGAAAAATTTTCACCGCAGAAAATTGTGATGTTAAACCTTAAGCGTAAAATCGTTAAATGTAATATCTTTGTCTATAATGTACTTTCGTCAGATTTGGTTATCACTGACCTCAATTATGCATCATCATCAAGACGAGCGGGTGATGCAAGCGCTACCGTGATGTGGTCGGTGGAGGGAGTCACGGACTCGCGCAGTGTTCTAAGTCAAAGTCTCTGTTTACAACTCTTGGATGTCCTTGAATGCGGCGGAGTGCCAACGACATTGGATGCTACACCAAGAGTAATTGATGTGGGGGATGGTGAAGCAAGGACAGAAACAATTACTCGATTGACGCCAAACTCTCTGTACAGCCTAATGTTGAGCCTGAACACACAAACGGGGACGTATGAAAGGTCCATGTCGATACGAACAGTTACAACGAGTAAGTTTAGTCAATATAGTTAAGTTGAGTGTGCAAAATAGGATGCATGGCCACCACCTCCGATCGTCAGTATGGGAAAATAGTTCACTTTAGCATTCCGCCGGAGAAAGAACTGGGCCGCTAAAATTGAGTTACTTTTCCCCCTCTTTTTTATCAACCTTACACAATGTATTTATTAGCAAAACTCTGCGTTTAGGGTTTCTTATATCTGCCTAATTTATAATCTAAATATTCGTCAGAATGCACAATTTGATGATTTTTTCTAGGGAACCCCTATGCACGACAATTATACAATTCTTACATTGTTTCGACTTTGGCCAAAAAGTTATAATAAAGCAATATATAGAATGCTCAAAACTAAGAATGAATGCCCCAACCTGTTATAACTTGAACGCCCCGGAAGAAACTAGCTTCTTTCGAAGAAATCGATATTTTCGACAAATGTCAACCTGGTAGCTCCGCATTGTATTTAGTCCTAGTGGCACACCAGTTCCAAGCCGGTGAACCGGCAAGCTAATCCGTCCACGCCCTAATAGTTAAACAAAACGGGTCTGAGAATATGGTGATATCAGCAAAAAGTTTTACCCCCTAAAATAGTCTCAACCGGCGATCTACATCTTGTGATTATCTCTGCAAAACTTTCGCACTTTTCATCAGGTATGTGGCTTGGAATAAAGTACGAAACATGCCAAAATTAGGTAAAACAACTACCTCAATAGAAGAAAAAAATCGTCATTGAATTGACCCCTAATATGCCGTGTACCACAAGTATGTTACAGTTGCAATTCGATGGTACTTTGGTTATATAAATGACGGCATTTAAGTTAAAGGTTAAAGATCGTGTCGCCCGAGGTTTGCAGCCGAGGTTTCTTGCATGATTCAGGGAATTCCTAGCATGTTGACAAGTGCATTCCAAAGTTGATCAGTGTAATATTACTTTCATTCCTTTATTTTGTTTCAAGGACCAACTGGTGGACCAAGGAATCTCTTGCCGGACCAGAGAGGAAATGGCGATTTGGTTTTCCGCTGGGATAAACCTGAGTGTTCTAAACGTAATGGCCCTATTAACAGTTACTATTATACGGTAACTAGATTCAGACGGAGTAGAAGGAATATGGTTCCAGTTATCGCCGAGCACGTTGAGCACAACAAAATACGACTCAGAAAACGTGACGCAAGGATATTGCCGAATGTACAATACGTATTTGCCGTCAGAGCAACGACTGGCACCGGCAGTAATGATCTGAGTTCGCCTACAACTGAAATACAATTTATGTTTGAGTCTTAGTAATATGAAGCAGGGGACGATAGGCATGTAGGTATATACAATTCGTGTTTTGTATTTTGTTTGTAACAAGAAAACATGCGGTTCCTTCTTGTTATAAAACAATTAACTATTTTTTCCCCTAAAAAATACAATAAAGTTTTTGCACATAAAACTAAAATGAAAGCAAACATTCTCTATGATTTTGGATTTAAAGTTACAATGTAACGCATCGCCATTACTACACTGAATTAAATATAATTTGAGCAATCGTCGATCACTTGTAATTGAAATTACTTGAAATTCTTTGATTCTTCTCGTAATTTGCGATGAAAATGGTTGGTACATTTGTTGGCAAAATGGTTGAGAAAAAGTGGGAAAATTCCACAAATTCCAATTTTAGAAAATGTTGTAAATAATCACCTCGGTATTGTGCTGTCCTGTAATACTTGACCTCCCAGCCTCTAATTCAATCTTTGATTCGTTTTATCACTCAGATTAGTACTTTGATCTATTTAATCGAATGCGATTGAGAGTTTTAATCCATACAATTATGAGACTAGCGAATGCACACGAGACAAGACTAGTGAAGAAAGATAACTTACTGGAAGCAGAATTATGATAAGTGGTTCAAACTTCATTCAAACATTCCAATAGAGCTAGTTACTAACAGCAGGTAACGTCACAAGTTTACGGATGACTTAATTGAAACTACAGCACCACACATTTTATAATCTATACAATTACAATGGTCATTCATTAAAGGTAAAGATACGTTTGCCAAAACTTTACCTTTCTATACAACTTACACCTAAATAGACATATTTCGTTATATCATCATGGTTGATTACTTCAAATATCTCCTTTTTTAAATTAACATATTTATTAAACTATATAGCAATCTCTTCCAATTCGACTTTTTTCTGTTAAATTTTCTTCCTGTCTCAATAGACGGTTTATGCTTGATAAAGATAACAGGAGAGCATTACAGAACAATTTCAAAGATGATTGCACGGAAGTTTAACTCTTCTGTTGATTTAGTCAGTTCAATCATATTTGGAATGATCAAATTAAACATGGACTTGAAGTGGTAAAGGTATAGTTCAGTAACATTAACTTTAGAATAATGAAAAGAGAAACAAATTCTAAGCATCCTGGTGAAGTTTGCAAGTAATCCCTGCATACCGTTTTCGAGAACAGCAACTGAAATTGACAAGTTTTGTACTCCAAGTGAACTTGAAGAAAACAGTCGTAATGTCATAGAAGCACACTTAAGTTATATGTTTTGGTATAAAAATTACATCCTTTTTCCTACTTCAAAATAGGATATAATTGAGTAAGTAAAAACCTGAGTCATTGATATATCGTTAACCTTCACAGTCCGTTTGGACAAAGCTAGAGCTGTAGCCAATCAAAAGTTAACATAATTCCGCGAAAACTTAGAAAAATCAAAACTTTTAGCTGTCAATATCCAACTATGACATCACACCTGTTTGCTTCACTCATCGCACTATCTGTAACAACTTCAACTATCAATATAACGTTATTTATGGCCAAGAAATTGACAAAAACCTAAACAAAACTTGTACGTGCAGGAAATGCAATCAATATCTATGTTGTGTAATAATGATTTATGTAAAATTTGATCTATAAAAGCCCGACAAAATAATTTTCGATGAAGTTATGAAAATATCTGAATCTGAATCTATCTGATCTATTTAAATAAATGTTCTTTGTAAGTTGTAAATGATCGCTACGTACAAAATAATCAGTGCCGTCACAAAAAGGGGTTCACTAACAGCTGTTTCTGTTTTCTTTTAAATTTGAAATGTTTCTGTTGCATTGAAAAAATGACAAAAATATGACAAAACGTTTTATTGATTTTATGCTGTTTTACTATATCACTTCATAGTAAGTAAAGCTTCAAATATGACGCAGGGGAGGCACAACTAGACAAAGGGGAAAATATAATAACAATATCTAACAATTACTTTCAACTGCATAATCCAGGGCAGATAATGAGAAAATTTCATAATAAGTAAAGACTGGATATACATACAATAAAGTACTTCTTTATCTTGTTCTCTAACTATATACATGGTAGTCGGAATGTTTTTGGCAGGAGATCTCATCGAGTGGACACAGGCGGTGACAGTTGGAGCAATGAGGCTTAGCAATCGGGTGGTTCGGGGTTCGATCCCCGACAGGATTATATTAAGGTGGATGTAACATCTAAGTGATATCTACGGTACTCCATAAGCCCTTCCGGGCTTCTCGTATTCTTGGTCGCTTTAGCGTCGTAAAAATTAACGGCCTGATTATTATAATAACACACAGTAAGTGGTACACGGCACAGCTATTATCTTTAGAAATACAAACTTCCCAGAGGGAATTGGAAAATCTTTTGGGAAATTGTCATTTCCCAGTGGGATTCACACAAATCCCACAGAAAAGTAATTTCACACGGGGACTGATAGTTGATCCCGATGGGTATGTTGATATCCTTCAAACAAGTTCACTTTTCCATCAAATTCCCACAAAAAAAAGACAGTTTATGTGGATTTCGAAAACCCTGAAGGAAATGACAAGCCCACGTGGGGAATGATAGTCAACCCAGCAGGAAATGTTATTTAACCACAAACTAGCTCAGTTTCCCATAAATCCCTAAAGAGAGCAAAACATTTGACAGAATATTAATCTTCCTAAGGGGCAAAATACATAAACTTCTAAATAGCATAATACTGATTTTACTTTTGATATTTCATAATAACAGACTTAATTAAACATCTGAAAAGACTGAAATCCGTATTTCTACTACCTTTCTACTGTAATAAAAAGCTTTCATTCCGTGTATTTACGAATTAAAAAAGCTAAGCTAAAAAATGCGTTGGAGTTATTACTTAAATAGTATAATGGGTAGAAAGATCATTATAGTGTCAAAAATTAGACCCTGAAAAGGTTGAATACATAAATGATAGTTTGTTATGATTCATTGTTGAAATAAATAAGGATATCTTTACCTGTACTTAGTGAGTTATAGTAACTTCACCGTAGTCTTCTATCAAAAACACTTCAACTTACGAATTTATTTATTTTATTTTTTATAATGCACCATAATTTATTACATTGACCAAAGGCACATAACTAATAATTCTGAGGTGAAGGGGTAAGGATATTCAGTAGCATATACATAAAAATTTAACTTCATTTCACCACTTTTAATGAACTCGTCTTTGCCTATAACAATAATGAATGATTAAAATAATTAAGGTCCCATGTTTTCTACAACTCAAATAATATTCACTCATGTTCAAATTACAGCATCACTCTCAATGTGTCCGCCATCGCTGAGGCTTTGTAGTGTCTCATTTAACATTCTTTACTTTCTGGTGATGATCCAAAGATTCAAAGTCTCTTAAAGTTATTGACTACCTGCCCTTGCAGCCATGTATTACAGACGAATTCATGTATATGAGAAGCCCCCGCAGAGGCAACGATAGTATTGTTTAAATAAATATAATTGGTATTAACCTCTCCCTATGATATAGACATTTAAACATTAGTCACGAAAAATTTTCATGATTGAAAAACAAAACACTTTCAGTGCCTCAATAACGGATCCTTTAAAAATATCTCAAAAACACATATAAATTTGAATAGTAAATTGCATTAATATACCTGTGAACCATTTACTTTCACTAAGGTGTCACTCGGGCTAAATCCGCGACAGTTTTCAATCCGTGCTGCTATGACATAGAAATGAAAAAGAAATCACTACAGAAGCATTCACTATGTAGGCACGAGGACCCTTCAGGCCTTAGGCTTTAGTACCCTACCTGCCTACCCTGCTCATTGTTCAATGTATATTTATAATGACATTTTTGTCCTATGCGTGTACCGATGTTTTCTTAAGTCCCTAATTTCTACGCTGCTCTAAAAAAAAAGTATCAATATTTCAACAGACATATATTTTCATACATGTATTAATATACATCGATGCAACCACAAATATCCACTTACTTAAGTAAAACAAGAAATACACTAAAAGGCAATAAAGATAACAGGCACAAGCATATAGAAAAAGTACTTTAAATGCAAATAAAATGTGATGATAAAGTTTATAGTTACAGTACCTAACCCTCCAAAGCCTGGACAAATACTTACATACTACTTTCTGCTACGAGGGCACATGCGACACCACTCTGAACTATGAAGGCGGTTATAAAAGGTCACACCCTAAACACCATTGGACGAGGGGGCAATGGCCTTTGCTCGACATAGACCGAACGGAAATTTCCCTTGCAACCTCGCTTAAGAAAAAACAAATCGGCAACGATTACGCTTTATCCAGCAAAACCCGAGTATTAAATATGATACAGTATGACATGTTTGAGTCATTCCCCTTACATCCTGTTTATTTTACACTGGCTGTTAACTGCATTTGATACGATATATTGATAAATGATTCTCATTAAAATAACTGCAGGTTATTCTTCTCAGAGAATGGTAGAAAATACCTCTCCTATGTGTGCAGACAGTTGGGATCATTGTGTACATACTGTTAGTGCATGTCATTCATCAAAGCAGCCGCATTGACAGTATAAGCATTACGAATATCAAGTTTCTCTCAGATAGAGTTTAAGAACTGTTGATACTGTCAGTACGAGTACTTTGCAGCATGACATTGGAGAACAGTATAGAGTGGTAATAGCGTTAGGCAATTGCCCGACATGCAACAGGTAACAGGGTCTAATTGATAGAAAACCACTGATACGAATCAAATTAAACGAAAGGAAGAGTATGCTCTTCAAACAAACTTGCTTTTAAATGTGAATTTTGTGCATTTGTTTGTCGACGAAGGCAACTTCCCGCTGGTTCATGGAGGAAACTTAAACTTGTAAACATATTACTTGCATCCTGCCCCTGCCCGCCACAGCATGTCCATCAGCCCCATCCTCGTTTTTTCCTTTTACTATACACAGGTAGTTGATGAAAGCGAGTACTGAAACAAATATGATCTTGATTCTACAAAAACCTGTATTGGTAGCACGTTTGAAGGAAGTTGGAGTCCGTCCAAGCAGAATGAAGCACTTTTTTTCGCTGATGGGCAACTTTAAATCATGTCCGAAATGGTTCCGTCTTCTATCTTTGGATTTGTTTTTTCTTCTCTCGCATTTTTCGCATTTTTGTTGGCCGAGTGAGTGCCCTGAATAAATAAACATATGAATATCACGTACCATACGAACCGTGACTATTTTGCGAACCCATTTCAGCAGTCAGTACGGTCAAGTATAGTATAAAGGCCCTTGCGTTTATTGAGCCTCGTTTACTTTTGTAGGAGAAACCTTGACAGAGCAACCCAGACGTTCTATAAAATGGAGGGATATTTTCTGATACAAGTTCTTCTTCTGTCGTCAGTTTGTCTCCTGACAAATTGCTGCTTGCTTTCAAAGAGCGGAGGTAAGTTGTATATTTTAAATCATATAATTAATTATATCTTACTCAAAACGTTTTTTTTTCTCTGAAAGGTAACTATCTGTGTTATAATGTTGGTAAATCAAATATATATAGACAGGGTACTGGGGTTGAGAGTGCGGGATCAGTTCGTGCCCAAACTCTGTCTCGAGGTGAATTTTCTAAACCAAAAGTGTCATTGAAACAGTTTCGTTTCGCTCTCAAGTTTTATGTTAGGAGACTTTCTTTATAAAAGTATCATTAGAACTTTGATAATCGAATCCCATAAAAATGATCTTCACCACCTTTTCAGGTTAATTCCACTTCAGATATATTAAAAACTTCCAGAGTTCCAGATTGTGCGCATTGCTTTCATAGTCAATTTTTTTTTGTTCAATTCTTGACCGATAATGTTATCTGGAAACAGACACTACCCATGTATTTTATTGAAAAGGTATTTTAGTAACATTCTTTAATCAAATTTTGGCAGAAAATACAGGATGAAACGGAAAGAGAAATATGGAAAACACACCCACATACTAAATGTTAAATAGTTGAAAAAAGGAGCAGTATAACATAGCTAAAACAATATTATTACATGACGTCTAAAACTGTAGAAGCAAATTTGGAGAACTTTTCAAATCGCGTTAAAAATTCTGTTGCGAAAAAGCACCGTTCGGTATTTGAACAACACACTATTTATCAGCGTATTGGTGATAAAATTTTATTAGAATATCTAACAGGCGTTACACACGTTCATGTTTAATTTTCTTCGGTAATTAAGAGTAATCTAGGGATAAATTTACAAACAGCAATGATATGGAAACTCCAGTACAGTGATCATCTTCCAGCCGTGAATTTGATTCGTACCATACGGTACTCCCGCTCTGTTACGCGGATTCTCCAACTAAGTTCGGAGATAGTGGTCGTTCTAAACCAATAAACGGTACTTCTAGCATTCCACGAGTCAATCATCGCAACATATCTCGAGCAATTTGAGTTCTAATTTGTAACTTAAATTCTAAACTTCATTTCTGAGTCATTCAATAGGCAATCGGATACAATTTTGAAACTAAACGATATCTCCAACCGTGATACCACATTCCAGACTCTAGTACCACGGCGGGATTCAAATAAGAAATGCCAGAAATCCTCAAAATGGTCACATGTTCGTTTTGGGTTTACTTAAATTGGTGTTTCTAAATTTTCGAAGGATCACAAACTGCAGTCCCAGATTCCCAAACCTTGTGTGTGCTTCAATTTGAAACCCTGGTGATATTTTAGAGGAAAGACTAAAAAAAAGAGGGGGCGGGAGAGAACGTCTGTTAATAGAGGGTTAGTCGTACCAAATATATCAATGTTTCTGAGTGAGTGAGCACGTCCTTGTACTTGTATTCCAGCATAGTTACATTCCAGCAAAGTTACATTTCGAAGTCTAGTGTAAATATATTATTAGTAAAAAGGAAGGGGGTTTAGACCACAGCCAACATTGGAAATTTTGTCCCCAGTGCCTGAGGTAATATGGAGCATATTTGGCACCGGGGTTTACCGCAAGGGAAATTACCTGCGTAGGTGTAAACTGAGTAATTGAACCTGGGGGAATTGAGTAGAGCTGTAAGGATTTGGGATTGACGGAAAGCTAGCATGCGGGGGTACCTTAAACGATTCTCCTACAGACTGATCGTCATGGAACAAATCAGAAGTATGTTTGATAGATCTCATACAGGATTTGATGTGGGGGTTGTTATTAGTTACATTGAAACGTTTTATAGAGAAGAGTTTCGGCATGGAAGTGAAGTCAGTTTGACTAACTGATTTCGGTTAGATTAGCAGAAGTTTTGGAAAATCTGATATGTTATATCCGTGTCGGATAATTTTAATCCGATTCCGTCGTAACTTCAAAGGAATTATTTTGACTTTTCTGGGACGGCAGATAATTTTTGACGTTTAAATCGAATGGTCCTGTGGTTTTTAAGGGTTTAGTTCCAAGAAATTGTCATTTTCTTTTCTAGATTTGTCTGTCCAAGAATCGATTTGGTCAATGGCAATAACACCAACATTCTCAACTGTATGATTTGGGTGAAGTTAGATGAAGTGATTGCAAGAGGTTTGTTGATCTTTTTTGTTTTGATCGCCAATCTATGTAGAGTCATTGTTATTCTTAGCCTGTTTTTCGAATCTCCCAACGAATTGTAATTTGCGAATATATTGCAGTAGATGAGGGACATTACTTTTAGATAGGCAGTTTATTTTATTCCGGGTTCGGAACGTGCGTGTAATTTGGTTGCTCTGAAAGGCCCCAGTGGAATTGACAAGTAAATTAATGATATGATATGACCTCAGGTCATCCTCTATTTAATTCGTTTTATCATGTTTGTAATAAATTTTACTACGTGAGTGAAATAATACGTCGAGGTAGAATTGAAACAAACCGTGCCGTTTTGCTAGAAAGTTAGGAATAAAGAAAAGGAAAATGACACATTGTATAGTCTTTAACCTGGATAGCATCGAAAGGCCTACTGAAGTGATGTCAAGGAGAAGACGTAAAGTTCTTTCGATTTAAGAAAAAAAACATACATAATTGTGTTCGTCACCTTATAACCTTGCGTGCAGTTCTTCTTGGTATTAGATACGTTAGATAATCTGTCCAAAAAACAGCGACTTAAATTGACACCAAATGTGCATGCAATAGTTCGTTTTTCAGGTAAGTGATATATTCTGAAATATCAACTATACTTCGGAACTATCCTGTCGTTGTTTCTTTACTACCCAGAAAGTTAAGAATAAGTTGAGTAGGCTACCATGGTTTTCATGTTTTCTGGCAATATTACCAAGCTTGGTTTGGTAATCTTACAGATTCACATAATCCCATCAAACGGACATTATTGGCAGCGGGTCACCAAGCAAGTTGCCATTTCCTAACAGTGATCCATTCAACATTTGAATCCATCTGGGCATCTTCGGCAAACGTAGAAAGTTCGGCAAAGTTAAACCTACCGACTTCCAGAAATATCTGTTATAAACTCTTCGTCATGCGCATGAGAATGGTTTTAATTTAAGTTTGAATCAAATCAATATTCTCGCTTTACAAATAATTTAATTACACAATTAACAACATATTTATTCCATTAGTTCACAGTACCAATCAAAGTCTTATGGAATGTAAATAACAGTGAATCTAAAAATTCTGCCCAGACTTTAGATAAAGTGCTGCCTTATGTATAGGCCATTAGCATTTTAAATTAAATGCCCAGAGTATTTTATAGTGAGGCAGGGTACTGACGGGAGAGACTAGGCTACCGTACTAATGTTTAAAGTGAGGGACTGTATGGAGTGTGGTGCAGGACTGCGTAATCTTTAACAATGTAATGAGGTAAGAATAAGTTGAGACTGTGTCATGTCGCATTAGAATGCTTGCGGTAGTTTATTCATCGTACGTGGAACACATTTGGTCAGTATATACTTAAGAAAAATACCTAAAATCGAATTGGAACTTTTCTTTTTCCTAGCCTCTTAAACTCACTTACCGACCGTATAGGCCAATGCTACGATAGGGCACAGAGGCCTGGATATCAAGGTAGATATTGTTATGTCCTATGGACTTTGAAAAAATCGCATTGCCTCAAGTGAACATAACGTACATTTAGATTAACTGCAGGTGATCTAGTCCCTTGGAATGAAATGACCTACCGGTCAAGGAAAGGTATACTAGCCAGGCTGCCTATATTAACGTTAGTAATGGATACCGATAACATTAGGAACGCTAGGAAGGTAGAGCCATGTCCGAGGCTCTTTGCCAACAGAATATAAATGTTATGCAATAAACTGGGGATTGACGATAATTTATTGAATAATTTCAATTATATATTGCTTCCAAAATGAACTACATGTAGACTAACGTACAGCCATAGCTGTAACGTTAGACCTATGCATGTATGTAAACACATAGGTCTATATAGCCTTGTTTTACAGTCGCTGGTCAAACTTCAACTTCAAAATCGGTTTTTAAAATTATCGATGCCATATTTCTGACGATTGCAGTATACGTCGATTGATTTTGTTCAATATTCAGAAGTAGTGTTTGCATTACCCTCTTATACTATATATATATATATATATATATATATATATATATATATATATATATATATATATATATATATATATATATATATATGTATTTCATTACATAATAATGTAGGAGTTGGTTAAAATTTCCGCCTGTATAGAGTTCGAGTTGAGTACCTTCTGGAAGGCTGCAAGGTGCTCACTGTAGTGTGTTTCCAACGTCACATATGACATACTAATTGTGATACTTCATATTAAAACCTCTTTCCAACGACACAAATAACTGGAATAATGGCCCACTTAAAGTGTAGTGTTCAGTGGTCATAGACGACGTGACAAGCAATGATGAGATTATCATGATAAATGTATGTAACCTTTCCATCTCTTTGATAGCATGCGCAATGCAGAATTCATTTTACGGAGGGCGACTAACCTTAGTTGATGAAGGAGACCTCCGTCAGGGCAGTGCTCCTCCTTGGGCTAATCAAAGACTCTTTGTCTTCAAGATGCCGCCATCTTTCTTCAAAGGTGGACACTATCACTCCAAGTTTGGGCACCGTGGCTTCGTTCGTATCTGGATGCCAGAGGAAGCACCATGCAGTGGAGATAGATCGCAACACGTGTTTCCATCGGAGATAACCGAACAAGCATTCTGTCTTGACTCAAGCTTACCTTGTTACCAAAGTAAGGAACTTTAGGCATACAAATTTAACCGTAAAGTTCATTAGACCCCTCCCCTTCTTCACTACCGACTGTACGTACCAGTGCTAACGAGTACAAAACGTATAACAGTGATATGTGGTAAGTTTGATTTTAATGACATATATCATTGTAAGGTTATAATTTAAGACACATTTTACGGCCCTACTTCTAAACCTTAAGTAGATTGTAAAGCCCAAAATACAGGAACAAACCTTGTACATGCATAAGTGCGTGTACTAAACATCACATTTCGTTAGTTAACTATCATGGAGAATAGTCGGTCGTCCTTGTACATAGATAACAGTGAGAAAATCTGCAAAGCAGTATCCTTATTTTTTTTTATTAACTTGAAAGAAATCCATTCAAGTTCTAAGCCTTGACAATTAATTAACAATTTTGTATACGGTTTTATGATTTGTTGACGGGAATCACGTATGCCATTTGACGCACCTTAACTCTTTGTCACATGCCGGAATATTCTGGTGTTGGAAAAGGGGAAAGTTTATGAAATAATTTTTTTTATTTTTTATATTGTGTCACGTAAATTTCCGCCAGCGTTAGAGATCCCGATACCATCTCTGCAAATGAACCAATCTTCAGTTTTATTTTCATCTTCAGCTCTTATGATGAACGCATCATCTTGCCAAACAAGGCAAGCAGTTGCGGTTCCCTTTAATTTAACTAATACATTGTCTGTTAACGCAATATTCCTTCAAATGTCTTGCATTAAATAAATAATGTCTAGTACGAAACAAAATTCGAATGAGCGAAACAAGACTGAAACAATAACATGTGGACTTTTTTTCCAGCGCCACCGTCTTATGACCAGTCGGAGCCACTCGAGTTTTCAAACATCACTTCAGCAGGTATAACAGTCACGTGGCCAGCTTGGGACGAGACGGTCGACCATGGTCACGGTCCCATTGTTGAGTATAGGATACAAATAAAAGGACCAGGAGAAGAAAAATTCACCGAAATACCAAAAGGAAGACAACTCTCTCATCAATTCACCGGTTTGAGAGAAAATGCTGATTACAAATTTCGGATCAGTGTTATCAGAGACCATCCCTTTGGAGAAGGAACACCAAGTAACGAACAAACAGGCAGAACATCCGGTATGGACATAAACTTTACATAAAACTCTTTAGGCGACTAGTTAATACTTGTGCAATGATTAGACAACAAAGGGAAATAGTTTTACATCATCATTATGAACTTAACGGTAATAAGGTGTCACAAAGGGCGCGCAGTTACGCTGTGTTATTCCTACAAACATACGTCTGCGGCACTGTACGCACACTGATATGATGCACTAATTACCTCCCTACTTTGCTGCTCACCCACCCCTGTGTGTTGCGTGTTTTCCATAACAACTTCTGGTGTATTTATTAACAGATTGAGCAACATAGTAAAAAAAAGAGGATAGAAAACTTACAACTCAATAACAGATTCCAGAGAGTTCAAATTGGAGAGAAAACTGAACAGAAACATATAGCTACATATTTTGTCAATAGGAAAAACTTTGTGGTACATTGTCTATGCCATCTATGGTTGGATAAGCTTCAAATTGACTTTAGCAGAGATCCTTTTTAAAATGGGCTTGTTGTGAGTACTCACTTGTACTCTAGCTTTGTTATCCGTACTCGAACTGATCCTCGTGGAATTGTACTGGTAATGTACAGTATTGCTGTCGGTGCAAATATCATGTACGATACTCAGTGTTCAGAGCTTCGTACTCGAACTGGGACACATACCAATAGTACTTGTACATCGTACACATTTTGCTGGACTGGTATTTACAAACCTTCTTTGAAGTGAAAACCTGGTGACTGCATGCATTTCTTTTAATTATCGAGTTATTAAAGACAATTCTGTGCACTACAAATGTATAACATAATGTTTAATGGCTAAAGTGACGTTTCCTTAGCGATTTTCATGAATTTAAAGATAACATGTTTGTTTTCAGGTACCTTACCTTCTCCCCAGTGGTCGAGGAACGCATTGCCAAGATACCATTGAGTAAACGAGAATTTGCCTTCATTCTAAAAAGCAGCCCTTCATTGTGGTTTAAAACATGTTAATCTACTGCATGGTTCATTGACGATGATTGATTTTTTGCGGTATTTTCCCAGTCTTGTAAAATAGGTACGTTGAACTATAACTCGAACGAGAATGCAACAGTTTAGATTTAAGTTCATTATTTTTTAGCAAATTGCTTATGTTTCGTTTTCTAGGAGCACCATTGTACGCAAACCCGGAACCATTGGAATTTAAAGATGTTACCTCATCTGGGATAACAGTCACATGGCCAGCATGGGACCCAATATTCGACACTGGGACTGGTCCAGTGACCGGTTACATGATCATGTACCGCGAAGAGGGTCATATAACATGGACGAGCAAAGAAACAGAGAGTCTCTCTGTTCAGTTAACCGACCTAACCGAAGAAACGGCATACGAGGTAGCGATCAAGCTAAAATATAAACAGGGAAACTATACAGAGCAAAGTACCACACAGATGGTCCATACAAGTCTTGCAGGTGAGTTCTTTTAACTATGTTTGTGTTTCATTCATTACTGATTGACAGAAGCTCAATGTCGGGCTTCTATGCAAACAAGTGGGCCTCATATTAAAAGATTAAACACTTTGTATTTTACCCCTCTGTCCCTATATCAGCCTTTTTCAAAAGAAACGTATTCTAAAAAGATGCACCTAATGTGGATGAAACATATTTTTGAGAAATATTACATCCCTGAATTTCAAAGCATCAGTGATCATAACTAAACTTACTATCATTTTACTTCAAAGACAGGACATATTTCTTAAATGTATAATTATGTTGCTAGAAAGTTTAATGTGCTCTAATGGTTACAAAGCAGGTTCAAAGGATAAAATTTACGCAAGATGTTATTTTTTATTCTTTCTATAAACTGTTTAAATATATCACTATACTATCGGTCCAGTTTATGATGCTAAACCCCTTTAAATTTATATAATTTGTTTTGAGACATGCTCCTTTAAACATATGAGGCACACCGCACAGACTATGTGGTCAGTTATTCAAACATGCTTTTTAAATTTTGCAACACGAGATGTTGAATACCATTTAATGATTCTCTGTTGTATACATGAAGGGGGGTTAAGAGCAAGATTTAATTTAAACATTTTAAACAATGGATTAACACTTAGGCCTTCACAAAGGGGCTGACTTCGTCATCAGTTTTACCCAAAAGTATCATTTTTGAGATTCTGAATTTATTGGTTTAAAGCTGAATTTCTTGAAAACCTGAATGCCTATAGAAAACCTAGTTTGCAGTCTTTTCTTGCTTCTCTGTTATCTTTAAAAATTCATGACTGAAGTTCTGCATAAAGTCATCTATTGACTACCACAAAAAACATTGTTACACATTTTCTTAATGTGGATTACTCCTTATCACCTATTAGAGCCACCGTCATTTGCAAACCCCGAACCGTTGGAATTCAGAGATGTAACGTCGTCTAGTGTGACAGTTTCGTGGCCAGAGTGGGACCCCAGAGCCGACTCAGGTACTGGTCCAGTAACCCGCTACAAAATATACTACCGACAAGAAGGTAACGGAGAATGGAAAACCGAAGAAACGAGTGGGACATTTGTTTCGTTAACTGAGCTAACCGACGGTACGGCATACGAGGTAGCAGTCAGTCTCGAAGACAGGAATGGAGATTACACAAATGCAAGTGTTGCACAAATAGCCACTACTGCTTGTGAAGGTAACGTGTGTTTGTTTTTTTGGTTATTTCGGGAAACATGGACAATTTAATTTTGCTGTTGAAGCACGTTTCATGTACACAGGATACGAGAGGTTAGATTGAAAGATGGAACGGAGGACATCATTAAGGTATGTTTTTGTTTAGTTTGAGAATTTTACGGGGACAATCCTTTTACATATATTGGTCGTTCACATCTAAATTGGAATATTGAAATTCGTCTTCTTTGTCAATGTATATTTGCTGTATTCTCCTGACCGTATATTCAAACAAATTCAATGTAGTCAGACTCACAAGCAGAAGACTGTCATCCCCCCCCCCCACCCCCTCGAAACATAAACAGACTACTATCCCTCTGATTTGAGCTACCACCATAGGTACAACGAAAACTACACAAGTTATACAGGACACACATATTGCGCCCCCCCCTTAGACTTCGTTTCCCCTTCTTAAAATGTTGCCCCCCCCCACCCTCTCTCTCCTAAAGTTCAGACTGCGGACCTGTTCACGAGACTTAAAGACTAAAAGTAGCAAAATGACAAAGAATGTGAACAAAGTTGTCACCGCAGAAAATTGTGATTATAAGCAAAAGCTTATAAACGTCAAATATACTACTACATGTGTCTATAATATACTTTCGTCAGATTTGGTTATTACTGACCTCAATTATACATCATTATCAAAACGTGTGGGATATGCAAGAGCTATCGTGATGTGGTCGGTGGAGGGAGTCACGGATTCGTGCAGGGTTCTAAGTCAAAGTCTCTCTTTCCGGCTGTTGGATATCCTTGAATGCGGCGGAGTGCCACCAACAGTGGATGTAAAACCAAGGGTAGTTCACGTGGAGGATGGTGAAGCAAGGAAAAGAACAGTAATTCATTTGAAGGCGAACTCTCTGTACAACCTTACTTTGCGCCTGAACACGCAAACGGGGACGAATAAGAGGTCCCTGTCGATACAAACAGTAACAACGAGTAAGTCTAGTCGATATAGGTCAGTGGCGTCTGCGAGCAAAAAGGGAGGCATGGCCCCACCTCCGCGGATCGTCAGTCGGGGAGAAATAGTCAGTCGGGGGGGGGGGGTGTATTTGTATTCACCGAGAAGGAAAACCTTTTGTTTAGGGTAATTATATCGAACCTATTTAATTTTTAAATATGACTCAAAATGCACAATTTGATGTCGAAAACATTAAATTTTTCTTTCTAGCCAAGGACACTTACTTTCATAATTCTAACATTGTTTCGACATTGGGTTTAAATAATATCATAAAGCATAATGATCAAAATTAAGAACGCATGTCCAAACCTGTTATAACCTCCCTCGTGGGCAAACTGTGTATTGATTTCAGCCGCATGATTGATCCAACAGGCATCGTTGGGGCCTTGAAACGAACTTGGCACTTCGGAAGAAAACTAGCATCTTTCGAAGAAATCGATATATGGAAAATATTAACCTTGTTTGGAGCTGCCAGGGATTAAGACCTAGCGGTTCACCAGTTCCGAGCCGGTGAACGGGTAGGCCAGTACGCCCGGCCTCCCTATTACTGAAACTACAAGGGTCTGAGAATATAGTGATATCACCAAAAAGCTTATTGTTTTATAATAGTCATAAGCGACGGTCTAGAAATTGTGATTATCCCTGCAAAGATGTTGCAATTTTAAGCAGTGATGTTACAAACCATGACAAAATTGGATGAAACAGCGAGTTCAAAAGGTAGCAAAACGTTTTATTTGTGTTATATGTATCGTGCACAATTAGCATAATACCGTTGTATGCAAATGGTGAGCAGATAACGTAAGGGACGCCACTTGAAGGTTAATTATCCAGTCACACAATTCGTTACTCACATGATTCAGGGAATTAACAGTATGTAACAAAATGTATTAGTGTCATATAATTTTCATTTCTTTTGTTTTCAAGGACCAACTGGTGAACCAACAAATCTTGAGTCGGAAATGAACAATAGCGATATGGTTTTCCGCTGGAATAAACCCAAGTGTTCTAAACGTAATGGCCCTATAAACAGTTATCATTATACGGTAGCCACATTTATGCCAAATGCAACGAATCCAGCTCCGGTTATCGCCGAGCACACTGAGGACAACAAAATACGTCTCAGAGAAGATGACCCGAGGATATGGCCGAATGAACAATATGTATTTACGGTCAGAGCAACGACTGGCACGGGCAGTGGTGTTTTGAGTTCCCCAACAACTGATATGCAATTTGTGTTTGAGTCTCAGCATGGAGCTATCACCGATATCATGGTCTCAGTAACATGAAGCAGAGAGCAACTACTCTACTTCCTGCATGCATGTTAACCGGCGCTATGCCATGTTACTTGCGGTACTTAAAATATTTATAAGGACGATAAGCATGTAGGTTTCGACTATTCGTGTTATATTTTTGTTTGTTACAAGACAACATACGGTACCGTCTTGTAATAAAACAACTATTGTTGATTTTTTTCACAAATACAATAAATTGCTCATAAAAAAAAAAAAAAAAAATTTGTCTATGGTTTTTGGATTTTACGTTCTCTTCACTCCCAAACAAAACTGGCAATGAACCTATCGAGTAGCTCTCCAAAGGGCGATTTGGAAAACGGAATGCGCAACTCTCCTTTAACTGTCGAGTGACTCCCTAGCGATTTACGAGAAATCCATATCACAAGCTCTCAGGCAGCAGCCAAAGATGTAGACAGAGCTACCCCGCGTAGCAACTGTACTTTCTTTCTGTTAAGCACTAAGGAAACATAAGTGGTATGTTACAAAAGTTGTGGGATTTGCAGGGAGAAGAAATAAAGGAAACGAAACACGAAAAGAAGACTAAGTATACTGTAAAGCATCACCATTACTATACACTGAATTGAACATAATTTGAGCAATCGTCAATCACTGTTAATCAAAATTACTTGAAATGTTTGATTCTCCTCGTGATTTGCTATAAAAATAGTTGGTACATTTGTTGGCAACTGGTTGAGAAACGGTAGGACAATTCCACAAATTCTAACTTTAGAAAATGTTGTCAAGAATCATCTGTCTCGTGCTGTCCTGTAATACCTGACCACCCAGCCTCTAATTCAATATTCGTTTCGTTTCATCACTCAGATTAGTACTTTGATCTTTTCAACCGAATGCGATTGAGAGTTTTATTCTATACAATTATGAGATTAGCGAATGCACACGAGACAAGACTGAAGAAGAAGTAACTAACAGGAAGCAGGAGTTTGATAAGAGGTTGAAACCTCATTCAAACATTCAATTTGTGCTAATTGCTAATAGAGATGACGTCATTTTAAATTTACGCAGCCAAGACTAAATTGAAACTCCATCACCACATATTTTATTACCTATACAATAACAATTGTCATTCATTGAAGGTAAAAGATACGTTTTGCAAAACTTTACTTTTCTTTAAAATTTTGAACCCAATGTGAGCTTGAGACAAACAGTTATAATGTCAGATAATCACACTGAAATACTTTGTTTTTGTTTCAAATTGACAAATTACTTCCTGCTTCAAATTTGAAAAACATCTTAATAGCTACACACCTTAGTCATTAACATATAGTTAACCATCATCGCACTATCTGTGACAAATTCAACTATCAATACACCGCTATGTTGTGCCAACAAATCGACACAAACGTAAACAAAACTTGTACGCGCATGATGATAAATATAATAATATTAATAACCTTAATATCTATGTCGTGTAATAACGAGATAAGTAAAATTTGCTCTCTAAAAGTCCCACAAAGTCATTTTCAATCAAATTATGAAAACGTTTGTAGATCTTAATCTATATGTGATCTGCTCTGATCTATTTGAATAAATATGCTTTGTAAGTTGTAAGTGATCGCAACATTCGAGTTATGAAGTGCCGTCACGAAATGGTTCAACAGCAGCTGTTGCTGTTTCCTTTAAAATTTGAAATGTTTCTATTACGTTGAAATATTACAAAAATGGACCAAACGTTTTATTGATGTTATGCTGTATCACTGGGTGACTTCATAGTAAGTACATCCTAAAATTTGACGTAGGGAAGGCACAATTAGACAAAAGAAAACATAATATCAATATCTAACCAAATGATTAATGTTAACTGCATAATCCAGGGGCAGACAATGAGAAAATTTCAAAATAGGGAAAGACTGAAAATATACATGCAATAAAGTAATTCTTTATATTGTTCTCTAACTCTATACATGGTGGTCAGAATGTTTTTGGCAGGAGATCTCATCATTTACTCCAGGTAATACCGATGCTGTGACCGAGTGGAAAAAGGCGATGACAGTTGGAGCAATGGAGCTTATCAATCGGGAGGTTCGGGGCTCGATCCCCGACAGGATCATAGTATAGTGGATTTATCATACAAGAGCAATCTACGGTCTTTCCATCTGCAATGACTTTCTAAATTGAAAATATTCCAAATTTGAGTTAAAATGTTTAAATGAAAGCCACCCGACGTAAAAGCTGTTGTCCATAAGCTTCTCTTACATTCGTGGTCATGTAAGCGTAGTTAAATAACGGCCTGATTATTATTATTATTATTATTATTATAACACACAGTAAGTGGCCAGTGATGTCATTATGGTCCAGGTCTTACAAGTTCATCACATTTGTTACGTAATATTAGTGTCCTTGAAATGTGTAACAATTGGAAAATTCTTAACTTCTATATTTGTTGGCTTGGTAACATAAACTCAAATGTCTCATTTCGTAGCTTATTTCAGTCCTTTCTATATCACTATCCCCCTAATCACCATGATCATGAGATGTTGAAATGTCTGAATTCTGTAGAGATTCCTGTATAGACTATGGGGCATGTACCGTCAAAAAGTTTTCAGATCTTGGCTTTTGTGACCCACCTCAAGGGAGACCTTAATTTTTCACATGATGTAGACTAGGTGTGTTTATAAAAGAATCTGAACGATCCCACATGGTTGCACAAGTTATTAACGAAAACATAACACGTAATTTATGATGATTTGCAAACGACTTGAGCAAGCAGCCTACCGTTGATTTTTGCACTGCATATAGTGTCTTTAAACTTAACACGTGTTAACAAGTGTTATAGTACGTGAGGAAGTAGAGAACTACAAGTACGCCGTACGGAAGTAAGCACTGGGATTTGAATGTGGACTGCAATGATAAGGTCAGGTTAATTGGAAGGTCCAAGTAATACATTGGGGCTTAGCCTGGGTAGTATTAATATAACTTATAATATATAGTAATATCATATAATCTCATTATAAGTTCATTTTGGTTATTACTAGTCGGCCTGTCACTATCGTCTAGACTTTGTTTCGTAAACAAAGACATTCAATCAAGACTCGATCTTTCTTAATGAATTTGGCACCAAAAAGTGGAGTATCAAACTTCCTTAATTAAAGAGGGGCGAGGGGAAAGGGGTGGGGAGTTGGGCTTTCACGTCTACGCCTCGATACCATACCTTACAAAAAGCTCATGCTTTTGCTCTGGAAATTGTGTTATTTCCCAAGGAAAACAGCCAATTTCCCCCTGGAAAGCATCAAGTCCCACGGGAAATTTTAGAATCCCATAGGAAATCATTGTACTTCGCATAAAGAACTAGAGGTTACCACATAATTCCCTCTGAGAAATGCAAACTTTTCAGAGGGAATTGGGAAATCCTTTGGGAGATTGTCATTTCCCCGTGGAATGTACCAAAAATTTCATAACAAACAGTGATTTCACGTGGGCAATGATAGTTGTTTTAGACGGAAAAGTTAATTTCCTACAAACGAGTTCATTTTCCCATAAAATCCCCACAGAAAATAAAAACAGTTTATGGGGTTTTCGAAACCCTGTAGGAAATGACAAGCCCACGTGGGACTCAGTGAGAGTCAACCCCGAATGAACAAACGGTTGACAATACGTGGCACATTGCGAAGACTATTCACCTATCTGTTCAGCTAAGTCAACTCGAAGAAAAAGTTTAAATATTAAAGGAGGAACCTATTTTAAGTATTCAATGTGGAATTTATATTCAATTCCTCTATAGCAAGCACGCCAGGTTTAAGACTTTGCGGGTGCCACGAGTCATAATTTCTTTGGATCAAAACAACAAGTGAAAAAGTAAAGTAAACAAAATATTTTACCATTAGTGCGCAACTATCAATATCTCCCAAAATATGTTGGAATTTGTTTGCATATTTCACCAGGTTCTTAGACTATGTTCCTCTTCCGTGTAAGCCCCCCCCCCCCTTACCCCAACAAAAAAAGAAGGCTTACATAAATCTTTCTTTATGAAGGGACGGAACTTAGATGTTAGCGCACATTACATTCAATGTTATAATTCATCTCTTCAGATGTAGGTGGCGTTCTTCCAAGTGGCGTTCTTCCGAACCTTAAAGCGGTGCTAGTTTGGTGGTCAATTGTCGTACCGTAGGAGGATACAAATGCTTGTAGAGGCACTGATCGGTATATATCAATGCAACAACTGGATTAGGACAAGAGGTGACGGCTATTCGCTTGATGGAAACAGCTGCAGACAAAAGAACGTTATATTTTGTTATACACATCCATAAATCATAATACTGAAAATTTTAAAAATAATGATCGGGAAATGATATCATTCTTTCTTGGGCAACAAAACATAAAAAGTCAGGTTAACAATATTTGCGGAATATTTTATGACGTTTGATGACCAAAACACTAGTTTGTCCACTTTATATTTTTTTTTTACCGTTTTGACGTAAATATAATAAGGAACTTAGATATTACCAAACAGATTTTTCTTTGCTACTGGTGTCTTTCAATCATGTCTAAAAATTGTTACGTCTTCCATCTTTCGATATAGTATTTATTTTTCTCTCGCCTCCTTCGCCTTCTTTTTGTTGAGTGAGAACCTTAGATGAATAAACATATAACATTACGCTCCATACAATCGTGACTAGTTTGCGGTCATAACGGTCAAGTATAATATTGTAACGCCACCAACATCTATTAGTGAAAACCTGTTTCGAAACCAACTGGAGCTGGGTAGGGGAGGTAGATGGGGACGGGTACGGATCAACTCTAAATCAGGAGGCAGACACCAGAGTTTTAGGATTAAAAAAAGTATATTTTCTCATCTCGTTCTATATCTACATCGTATTGTTTACATTATATACATTTGCCCAATATAACAAACTGGGGTCGGGCACAACCTCAGGATAAACAGGGCAAAGTTAGACTGGTGCAGCGCAAAGGTCGGCAGTCTTGACGTCGGTAATCCACCGGTGTCGGGCAGCATAGGCTTTGGGCGATCCACCGTTGTCGGGCAGCCTAGCCGTCGGGCAATCCACTTGACTCGGGCAGCGCAGAGGTCGGGCAATCCGCTGAACTCGGGCAGCGCAGGTGTCGGGCGATCCGCTTGACTCGGGCAGCGCAGGTGTCGGGCTATCCGCTGGACTTGGGCATTGCAGGTGTCGGGCAATCCGCCGACCTTGGGCAGCGCAGAGATGCGGGCACTCTAAAATGCTTATACACATTTTTTCTTTTTTTAATGCTTATGCACATTGGGCACAACCTAAGGATAAGCAGGGCTAAGTTAGACTGGGGCCGCACAAGGGTCGGGCAGTCTTGGCATCGGCAATCCACCGGTTTCGGACAGCACAGGCTTCGGGCGATCCACCGGTGTCGGGCAGCCTAGGCGTCGGGCAATCCAATTGACTCTGGCAGCGCAGGGTTCGGGCAATCCGCTGGATTTGGGCAGCGCAGGGTTCGGGCAATCCGCTGGACTCGGGCATTGCAGAGATGCGGGCACTCTATAATACTTATACACATTTCTTCGGACTTAGGCAAATATCATAGGCATTATCACGAGCTGCCAAATGAAAAGTTTGCTTTTTACGTGACCCGCCCTGCTGGATCCAAAACGTCACGGCCAAACGGCACTACCTTCCCATTCTAACAAACAAAACTTAAGTCAAGCGAGCCAAAAAAGTAAATACGCCCACCGACCTGCAGAGACAAACCCACAACCACCCACTCAAACATTCAAAAAATCCACAAAAGGACGACCAAATGAAAAGTTTCTCGTCTTGCACCCGACCGTCCTTCTCACTAACGAAAGAAGCCTTTTTTTAAATACCCCGGAAATAACCCTACCGTATACACACGTCGGTACATAAACTGTAAACAATTATTAGACCAATCAGGGACTACCTGTATAGAACTTAAGTGAGGCTGCGACCAATGGGATCGATTTACACACCCACCGCCGTGCCTGCCTATGCCAGTCACAGGAATACATCGATATAACAAAATTACGTAATAAGTTCTCGTTACGGATAAACATAATTGTCTCCGCGGAGCTCAACAGATGTAACCCCTTGTGGGAGCGAAACGTATCTCATTAAGGGAAACTCGCAGCTCTCCGCTACAATATAAAGGCCTTGCGTTTTTTTAGCCTTATTTACTTTCGAAAGAGAAACCTTCAAAAAGAAATCCAGACGTGCTCTACAATGGAAGGATATTTTCTGATACAAGTTCTTCTTCTGTCATCATTCGGTCTCCTGACAAATTGCTGCTTGCTTTCAGAAAACGGAGGTAAGTTTTATATTATGTTTTATATTATATCTAATAGTTAGTCATACATTAAGCAAAGGTTTTTTGTCTGATTTATGTGTTAAAATGTTGGTGAATCATATGCATATAGACAGGGTGCTGGGGTTAAGAGTGCAGCATCACTCTTGGCGTTTTTGTTTCTTGCCAAAAATCTATCTTGGGGGGGGGGGGGAATTTTCTACAAAAAAAAGTTATTGAAACAGTTTGTTTTTCGATTTCAGGTTTAATTTTAGGAGACTTTCCTTATAAAAGTATCATTAAAACTTTGAAAATCTAACCCCATAAAAATAATCTTCATCACCTTTGACAGGAAAATTCCACTCCAAATACATTAAAGAAGTCAAACAACTTGCTTTACACTTACATATTATTAACTGACTTTTCTCATATTACGTTTGCACAATGGTTAAAACTAATGATACTGTCTATAGACTAAAAGAAATTAAAACATCTAAAGAAGATTGGAAACGACAGTGTTGGAAGTGAAAACAGCTTGGCATGGAAAGAAAAATATCAAAAAACACCCACGCTTACACACACACATAACAATCTAACATAGCTACAACAATATTATTACATTACGACTAAGCCTGAAGAAAGCAAAATTGTGAGAACTTTATAAATCGCGTTGAAATTCTGTTGAGACAATTACCCATAGTTGAACTACACACTATATACCTATCAGCTTATTGGTTGTATAAAGTATATTTGGATTTCTAAAAGGTGTTTTATGTGTAATGTATGTTCAATAATGTATGTTTGTAGAGATACATTTCGAAACAGCAATGATTTGGAAACCACAGAACAGTGGAGTTTGATTCGTACTTATGTTGCTCGCGCTCTGCTATGCGGATTCTCGAACTAACTTCGCAATAGTAACAGTGGTCGTTCTAAACCAGTAAATCGTACTTGTAGCAATTCCACGAGGCAATCGTCGCAGCATATATCGAGCAATTATAGTTGTATTCTTGTGACCTCAATTCGAACTTCATTTCTGTGTCATACAATAGGCAAAGCAAAACTATACATAAGTACGAACATCTCCAACAGTGAGACCACATTCCAGACTCTAGTACCGCGGGATTCAAACAAGAAAGCATTTTCGTTTTAGAATATATTTTAATTACATAGCCCCGACGGGATTGGAGCCCGGGCTTCTCGCTTTATATGCGGATACCCAAACCAACTAGCCCATGGACATTGATTGTATGTCCAGAGGGTTGATAACGTTTGGTTGGTTATCGTCTAACTTGGCGCCAGATGCTCCTTTTCCGGTAGAAGGAACGAATTATAGGTGAGAATTAGTTGAGACTAGTGGGGTAGATTCATGTAGTACCCCTAAATTATATATATGACCCACACAAGTGGACTTATCTAAGCGCTCGGTGATTATAGTCGAGGATTATCCTTCGTCGGCGTCCGGTGTGCGGGTCTCGATTGGGAGTGTCGTGTTTGTCTCCACGGAGTTTGGTGGAAGGATTATCGTTTGCCTGCGGCTCATTTTTGCGCTTGGGGTGGGTGAAGCCGCGCGCATCCCTTCTGAAGGTAGAACTTGTTCTTGTGGCATCATGAGACTCGCGCATGGAATAAATTTAATTCTAAATTATACCAGTGGGTACCCTTTTAAATATTTAATTAAGCAATTAACAACATATTTATTTCATTAGTTCACAGTAGCAATCAAAATGTAGATGACATTCAATATAAATTAAAGTGCTGTCTCATGTATAGGTCATTGGCAGTGTAACATATATGTCCAAAGTATGTTATAGTGAGGTAGGGTACTGACGGGAGACTAGCCTACCGTACTAATTTTTAAAATAAGGGTGTGTACGGAGTTTTGTGCAGGACTGCTTAACCATTAACAATGTAATGAGGTAGGATGAAACTAGTTTTATGTCGCATTAGGACGCTCGCGGTAACCGAATCATATTCGGACATGAAACACATTTGGTCATTATTTCCTTAAAATTAAAATAAAGGATCTACACGCTAAAACCAAACTGGAGCGTATTCTCTTTCGTAGCCCCTAAATCTGATACATCGATCGTTCAGGCCAATGATAACGGTATGCGCAGAAGTTTGGATATTAAGTTAGAATTTGTTATGTCGTATCGACTTTCCACAAGAGCATTGTACTTTGCAGTAAACATAACGTAGATTTATATTAAGTGCAGGTGATCTAGTGATTTGGAATGTACCTACGCCATATATGTCTAGGAAAAGTATACTAGCCCGGCTGCATATTCTATCGTACTGGATGGCGTTATCGTTGGAAACTTTCTTAGCTAGAGCCATGTCTGAGGTTCGCTGCCAACAGAATATAAATATTAATAAATAAACTGGGGATTGGCGATAATTTGTTGCATTAATTTTCATAATATATCACTTCCAAAACGAAAGACGTGTACACTAAGGTTAAACCGTGATCCTAATGCTAGAACCTAAACGTGTAACTGATATAGCCTACCGTACGACACTGATAGCAAGGGACATGTTTTGTAGTCGCTAGTTTAAAGTAAAACTTAAAAAATTGGTCATTAAATTTATCGATGCCACATTTCTGACAACACCCAAATGCGAAACACGATTAATTTAGAGTATAAGTCAATTTTACATTGGTCAATATTCAGATAGTGATGTTTTTTTTTTAAATGTTTGTCTCTATTTGCTCTGTACAGCGAACCCTCGCCAGAAAACAAACTTCTGAATTACAGATAAAACTATGTGTGATTCAGAACACGCCACAACAGTGACAACAAGTTCACAACCCGTTCATCTACACACTTCTATTTCTACCTAGCATACCCTCACCACAATATGTAGATGTTTCCGAAACGAAGAGTCTGATCACACAGCTTAAACGCCTGCGTAGGTAGGCCTAGAAATCTAAATATTAACACATATGACGTTAAATTTCGCAACATGTTTTAAGTTTCATTTCCGATTTGGTTTAAACAGATATTAGCAACTTTAGCCTAAATAAGAATGAATGATGTCAATCGCGAAACTGTGACTTACTTTTTTCACGGAGATATAACTGTGAAGGTGGAATATTGCTTTCCTTGAGTATTAAAAAGTTGTTCTTAAGACTACAGTCCTGACTATACTTTCAATATTAGTACCGTCCTTCATATTCTCCAACCTTTTACAACTTTCTTTGCTGCTGTTTTCTTTCTCTATTATCAGTGTTAAAGTTTATAAATTTGTTTTCAATTAAAATGTTGTTTATGCTATATCTTTAATATGGTAATTAAATACAGTTTTGCATGAATGCTATATTATAGAAATCCGGGAGTTCATATACGTATGGCATTATAGGGTATCGTAACACGAGTGAGTTTTGAAAGTATATTCAGATATCTATAACTATTAGATGATCACAAGTTGATCTACAATCATTGGACGTTTCATACAGTAATACCTCACCCATACGAGCGGTGTCGGGTGGGGTAGGGGGGGGTTGTTAAAATGTCCGCAAGTATAGAGTCAAACATCCGAAATAGAATACTATCTGCAAGGTTGCAAGGTGTTCAAGGTGTAATTCCGACGTCTTAGAGTCGCAACGTACATATGATATACATATTGAGAGACTTCATATTAAACCCACTTTCCAACGACACACTATCTGGAATTATTCCCCAACTTTCGTCTAGTGCTCAGTGGTTATATTAGACGTGACAAAAAATGATGAGATGATCGTGATGAATGTGTTTCCTTCTTTCTATCTCTTTGATAGCATGTGCAATGCAGAAGACATTTTACGGAGGGCGACTAGCCTTAGTTGGTGGCGGAGACCAGGGCAGTCCTCCTCCCTGGGCTGATCAAAGAGTCTTCGTCTTCCAAATGCCGACATCTTTCTTCAAAGGAGGACGCCATCCCTCCAAGTTTAGGCACCGTGGTATCGGTCGTATCTGGATGCCAGAGGAAGCACCATGTGGTGGAGAAATATCGCAACATGTTTGTCCACCGGAAACAACTGACGAAGCGTTCTGTCTAGACTCTAGTTTACCTTGTTATCAAAGTAAGCAAAGCAACACAATTACATTCAAGTTCATTAAACCCCTTTCCCCTTCCTCACCACCGACTGTACGTACATGTGATTATACGCTAACGAGTACCAAATATCTACAGTTACAGATGATACGTCTGATTTTAATATATTTTCATGCATTATTGTAAGGTTATAATTTATGTTTACGGCCTACTTCTAAGTCTTAAGTGAATTATTTTGCCCACAATACTGTAACAAAACTTGTACGTAAGTGTATTTACTAAACATCGGATTCCATTAAGAGTGAGTAAATGTGAAAAGCAGTTTCCTTATTTTAATTTAATTACGAGTAGACAGGAATCCCTTCAGGTTCTTAGTGACACTCTTTACAATTAACTTATGATTGTGTTAATTGTGTATACGGTTTTGCGATTAGTTGACGGAATCATATTTTCGCACCTGAATTCACCGTCACAAACCGGGATATTCGGTGGCGGTAAAGGTTAATTTTATCAAACAAATGTTCTTTATGTTATGTCACGTAACTCTCGGGCAACTTTTGGGATCTTGATACCATTATTGCAAACTGAGCCGAGGTTTAGTTTTATTTTTTTCTTCAGCTATTATAATGTACTTGCAGAAAAAGGCAAGCAGTAGATTTTCACCTTACGGTTCCCCTAAGTTTTACATTCTCTGTTAACGCAATATTCTTTCAAATATCTTGCAATAGATAAACAATATCTAGTATCAATAGAAAAGCGAAACAAGATAAACACAATCAAATGTTAACGTTTTTTTCCAGCGCCACCGTCTTATGACCAGTCGGAGCCACTCGAGTGTTCTGACGTCACGTCAACAGGTTTAACCGTCACGTGGCCAGCTTGGGACGAGACGGTCGACCATGGTCACGGTCCCATTGTTGAGTATAGGATACAAATAAAAGGACCAGGAGAAGAAAAATTCACCGAAATACCAAAAGGAAGACAACTCTCTCATCAATTCACCGGTTTGAGAGAAAATGTTAATTACAAATTTCGGATCAGTGTCATCAGAGACCATCCCTTTGGAGAAGGAACACCAAGTAACAAACAAACATGCATGACATCAGGTATGGACATAGACTTTTACAAACAAAAAAGGTCTTTGAGCAACTAGTGGATAGTTGCGTCATGAGTTCACAACAAAGCAAAATAGTATCAAATCATCATTACGAGTTTACCGGTAATAAGGTGTCACAAAGGTCGCGCCAAAGCTCTATATTATTCCTACCGAGATACGCCAACAGTATCTGTACAAACACTGTACACACATAGGATGCCCTGCATAACTCCATAATTTGCTGTTCACCATTATCTGTGTATATTTATGAAATGGAACGAGAGATGAAGTAAAGAGCAGAGAATAGAATACTCATAATTCGAATACCAGATTTGGTTCCACAAATGTATATCATAATGTTGAATTACTATTTTTACGGTTCCCTGTATGATGTTTTAGGAACTTAAAGATCATTGAGCATGCACAATAGTTTAGAATTAAGTGCATTATTTATAGCGGACTGCTAACGTTTCGTTTTTTTAGGTGCACCATTGTTCGCAAACCCTACACCGTTGGAATTTGAAGATGTAACCTCATCTGGGGTAACAGTCACATGGTCAGCATGGGACCCAATATTGGACACTGGGACTGGTCCAGTGACCAGTTACATGATCCTGTACCGTGAAGAGGGTCAAAGACAATGGAAGAGAAAAGAAACAGACAGTCTCTATGTTCGGTTAACTGACCTAACAGAAGATACGGAATACGAGGTAGCGATCCGGCTGAAAACTAATCAGGCAGAATATGCAGAAAAAAGTACTATACAGATAGTCACTACTATTCTTGCAGGTAATTTATTTTAACTTTGTTTTTGATTTCATTTGACAGAAGCGCAATGTCGGGCTTTTTTGCAAACAAGTGGACCTCACATTAAAAACATAGACCTTTTGTATTCGACCCTTTACCCCTTCATCAGGCTAAACGCCATTCCAAAAGAAACGTCCATTATTAATAATGCACTAAATGGATAGTATATCACTACTATCAGTCCAGCTTTTCTCTCTATTCCACTTATAATTTTAGATATTTTGTTTTGAGAAATACCCCTCTAAACATCTGAGGCCCATCACACCGCCCATGTGTTCAATTTCTCATATGCAGCACAAAAATAACCACAATTAGAAAGACATGGCTTTAGATCAAATGTTTGTAATGCTTCATAAAATTAACATTTAGTCATAAATGTAGGGGCCGGCACGATGTCGGCCCCTACATTTATAAATTTTATCCTCCAGGAGCATTTGAGGGATTCCGCATTTGAAAGATAAATTTCTTGAACACCTCAATACATATAAAACACTTTTTTGCAGTCTTTTCTTACTTCTCGGTTTCTTTCACATATAATGCCTGAAATTCTGCAAACAGTCATCCATGGACTACCACAAGAAAAATGGTTCCACAATTTAATGTCAATTACTCCTTTTTCACCGATTAGAGCCACCGTCATTTGCAGACCCCGAACCGTTAGAATTCCGAGATATAACGTCGTCTAGTGTGACAGTTTCGTGGCCAGATTGGGACCCCAGTGTCGATTTGGGTACTGGTCCAGTGAACAGCTACAAAATTTACTACCGACAAGAAGGTGAAAGACGATGGAAAACCGAAGAAACGAGTGAGACGTCTGTTGTGTTAACTGAGCTAACCGACAGTACCGCATACGAGGTAGCAATCAGTCTCCAAGACAGGAATGGAGATTACACAGATAAAAATGTTCCACAAATAGTCACTACTGCTTGTGAAGGTAACGTGTTTGTTTTTAGACGAGGGTCAATTGGAGAGTAGGAACGGAGGACATAATTTAGGTTTTAAACTATACAAAGACAGTCCTAACAGATATCCCGGCCAGGCGCATGAAAACAAAATTAATATTGAAATTCTTCTTCTTTGTCAATATATCTTTGAAGTATTTCCTCGCTCGTATATATTTAAAAATATAATGTATTCTAACTCATAAACAGGCCCGACTTCTGCCCCCAACTACTCCCCCTCCCATTTGAGCTACCATCATACGTACAACACAAAATACAAGTATTGCGCTTCTATGAGAATGCTGGTCCCCTCCCCCCCCCCCCCATCTTTCTCTCTCCCAAAGTCCCGGCTACGGGCCTGGTTACAAGATTAAAACAAAGTAAGAAACGGAAAATAAATTGCACAAGTTTGTCACCGCAGAAATTGTGATGATAAACAGAACCGTAACAATCTTCAAATGTAATATATGTGTCTATAATATACTTTTGTCAGATTTGGTTATCACTGACCTCGAATTTACATCATTATCAAGACGTCCGGGTTATGCAAGCGCTACCGTGATGTGGTCGGTGGAGGGAGTCACGGACTCGTGCAGTGTTCTAGCTCAAAGTCTCTCTTTCCAACTCTTGGATGTCCTTGAATGCGACGGATTACCAACGACAGAGGATGCTACACCAAGAGTAGTTGATGTGGAGGATGGTGTAGCAAGGACGAAAACAGTAAGGAGTTTGAAGGCGAACTCTCAGTACAACCTCATTTTGAGGCTGAACACTCAAACGAGGACGTATGAAAAGTCCATGTCGATACAAACAGCTACATCGAGTAAGTCTAGTCGATATACTTCAGTGGCGTCTGCAAAATATAGGACGCATGGCCCCCAATCCCGATCGTCAGTAGGGGGAAATGGTTCAGTCGGGGTATTTTTGCATTCAGCCAAGGAAGCAAAACCTTGCGTTTAGGGTTACTTATATTGACTGAATTTATAGTCTAACTATGCCTCCGAATGCGTTAGAAAAGTTATGATAAAGCAATGATATCAATTATCCAAAATAAGGGCATTAATTCTTGCCGGCTGATTGATCTAACTGGCTTCGCCGGGCCTTGAAACGCATTTGGGGCCTTGGAATAAACTGCTATCGTTCGAAGAAATCGATACCTTCGACATCTGAATCTGGTGTAGCGCTGATGGTGCTTTAAGCACCAGTTCCGAGCTAGTGAACTGGCAGTCTATTGAGTCCCTGCCCTCCATAATACTGAAACTACAAGGGTCTGCGAATATAGTGATATCACCAAAGGAAATTTAATAATAGTCAAAACCAGCAGTTTAAAAATCGTAGTTGTTTCTGCAAGGTGTCGCACTTTTAAGCAGGTATGCTAATTGGTTGGAACAAACTACAAAACAAGCCAAAATCTGGTAAACGGCTAGTTCAAAAGATAGGAAAGGATATTTGTCTTAAAACCATAAGATGTATACCCTGCACTACACGCATATTACCGTTGTTTTCAAAGGGTTAGCCGCTTACCTAAAGGACGGCACATACAAGTTAACGAACGTATCACACTCAGATCGTTTCTTGCAGGATTCAGTGAATTAATAGTATGTTGACGACTACATTCCTAAATTTATCAGCTTAATTTGTTTTTTATCGTTGATTTCTTTTCAAGGTCCAACTGGTGAACCAACAAGTCTCATGCCGGTAACGGCGAACAATGGCGATTTGGTTTTCCACTGGAGTGGACCTGAGTGTTCTCAACGTAATGGCCCTATTACCAGTTATTATTATACGGTTACCAAATTCAGACTAAAAAAAGTAAAGAATCCCTTTCCAGTTATCGCCGAGCACGTTGCGGGCAACAAAATACGAGTCAGAAAACGTGACGAAAGGTTATCGCCAAATGTACAATATGTTTTTACGGTCAGAGCAACGACTGGCATGGGCAGTGATGATTTGGAGTCCCCACCAGCTGGTCACCAATTTATTTTTGAGTCTTAGTAGCATGAAGCAGAGAGCAACGTCTCTAGTTCATGCAGGTATATTAACCGGCGTTATACCATGTTACTTGCGGTACTTCATCCCTCCTGTTACTGACGGTTGAATATTGATAAAGACGATAATCATGTAGGAATAGACTACCCTTCTTTTGTTTTGTTTGTTACAGGAAAACATTCGGTACCTTCTTGTAATAACACATTTAATGTTAATTTCTTTATTGATGCATACAATACATGTTTTGCACATAAAAATACGAGCCAAAATTATCTATGAGTTTCGATTTTACGTTCTCTACACTCCCAAACAATGCTGGCAATTAACCTATGGAGTCGCTCTCCAAAGGGCGATTTGGAATTATCTGAACGGAATGCGCAACTCTCCTTTAACTTTCGAGTGTCTCCATTATCCCAAGCTCTTAGGAAGAAGCCAAAGACGTAGATATATCTTTACCCCACGTAGCATACTTGACTTTCCTTCCGTTAGGCACTGATGAAACATATGATATTACACAAACGTGGTGGGCTTTCGCAGACAAAAGATGTAAAACGAAACGAAGCACGACAAAAGGATTTAAGTATACTGTAACGCGCATCACCATTGCTACACTGAATTGAACATAGTTTGAACAGTCGTGGATCGCTGTTAACCAAAATTACTTGAAATGTTTTTTATTTTCGTCTCGTGATTTACTGAGCATTTGTGGTGAAAATGGTTGATATATTTGTTGGCAAAATGGTGGAAACAGGGTGGACAAATTTCAATAATTTCACTGTTAGGAAACTTTGTAAATATACTCTTACCAGGCCTTTCAATCTTTGTTTCGTTTCGTCACTCGGATTAGTACTCAAACGTATTACTATTGAGAGTAGACGAAGAAATTACTTACAGGAAGTAGAAGATACTACATGTTTCTAAATTCATTTAAACATTACATTGGTAATAATTGCTAATTGATAGATAGTATCACACCTTTACGAGAGACTAAATTGAAACGTCAGCACTACATATTTCATTATCTATAAAATTACTAATTGTCGTTTATTGAAGGTTAAGTTAAGTTTACCAAAACTTTACTTTTCTTTACAACTTATACCTAAATAGACATAACTTGTCATATAATCATGATTAATTACTTCAAAACGTTTAATTTCCTCTCTTTTTTTGGCTCTGTTCAGTAATGTGTGATACTTCTGAAATGTTTATTCAACTACAGCAATCACTTTAATTCAATTTCCATTTGTGAAATGTCTCCCTGTTTGAATAGACGGTTTATGCAAGAAGCATTTTCAAAAGAAAAAGGAAGTAAATTTAACTCTTCTGTTGGTTCAGTCCGACTTAATTCTATCAGCAACGATAAAACATGGACTTGAAACGAAAACTAAAAGTGTAGTTCAGAGGAACATTAACTTTGACAGATAAAAGGGCAACTAATTCTAAGCATCCTGGCAAAGTTAGCAAAAAATTCCTGCATACCTTTTCCGGGAATAGCATTTGAAGTTGACACGTTTTGTGACCAAAGTAAACTTGAAGCAAACAGTTGTATGTCAGAACGCTTACTAAACTCTTTGTGTTTTCTTAAAATTTACATACTATTTCCTACTTCAAAAATTGGAATACATCTAAAAAAAAGTAAACACCTCCTTCACAGTCCGTTTGAACTAGCAAATCAACATCAAAGTAATACAGTGAAAAATCACCTTCAACAAATCCAAGTAAACTCATTAAAACCTGTAAGCGCATGATGTACCTAAAAGTCTGGTGAAAATAATTTTCAATCCAATAACGAAAACCTTTTCAGATCCATCGACGGAATTTGAATAATTGTTCTTTGTGAGTTGTAAATGGTGGCAACAAACGAATTTATGAGTGACGTCAAGAAATTGCTACAGTGACAGCTGTCGCTGTCACTTTGAAAAATTACAGAAATGGACAAAACATTTTGTTGATTTTATGCTGTATCACTAGGTCACGTAATGTAAAGCCTGAAATATGACGCAGGGAAGGCACGATTAGACTAAGGGAAAGAAACAATAACTTTAACTGCAGGATAATTCTGCAAACCAATTGGATGTATAGCGGCATAGTTTTAACTTTTTGAATAACTAAATATTGATTTTTTTTTAGTATTGGGTTTTATATACCACCGATATGTGCCTTCATTTCATACGTCGGTGCCATATTAAAAGAAATGCCTAACTTCAATTCCCGAATATGGGAGTTGACTGGTAACTATCAGATGATCATTTTTATCATATACACCAAAATCCGTAGAAGTTGTTCATATTTGTCTAAACATGGCAATAAAAAGGTGAAATCTGGATGAAACACAGTTTGTAACAGTTCAAATGGACCTTCCGTAACCCTTACATGAGTTCATTGCCCTGACTAACTTACCTCACAATTTACTCAATGCCGGTACCACTTCATTTCCTAAATTTTCAGAAAAGCACTGTACGTGATTACTCTGTTGATTATATTTTAGTGATTTTGTGTCTAATTTAATAATTGATAATGACGAAACCGTATTTATTTTCACAGGCCCTTTTCCTATGGAATAACACTACATGGCGATGTGTCTAGAGATATAACCTTGTTTAATTGGCTTAGTTTTCTGTCACTACATTTCGACAACTTCAACACAAAATAGCAGTTGTAATCAGATGGAAAGAAAATAAAATTGCACACGTACCTGAAAAAGAAGAAGAACTTAATATGGGCAACTTTATTGCCTTCTTTTGTTAAATATCCAGCATTACAATGAATTGTGTAACTGTAAGCCATTTTTACGTAAATGTTTCAGTGTGAAGTCTGGAATGCTCGTAGCGAAAGTCTGGCATATACGTCTAAAAATTGTATTATAATGTTACAGGAAATTAACTAGTTCCTAAAGTCAACCACTTTCGTTACACATTGTTTTAATTCTTCAGTTTGAAATAAACGTGGTAATGAGTAAAATACAAGTAAAATATCAAACGTGTACAGTGGCGGATCCAGGATTTCGCCGAAGGGGGGGGGCCCAGATGGGAAATGCCTAATCGTCGTCCCGGGGGAGGGGTCTAAGGGGAGTGGGTGCCCCCCTCCCCTTTGGAAAATTTCACAAAATATGGAGGTCCTCGGTGCAATCTGGTGCTACTTTTCGTGAAAGTTTGGAGTAAAATTGATTTCCAATAAATCATGTATTCATGGTTTGCCGGGCATATATTTGCAATTTCGAGCAATGAGCTGGGATTTACGTCTTTGGGGAGTAGGTGGTGATGCAAACTACTTTTTACTAGGCTACTCCAGGCCATTTCATCTTGGAGCCCCCTTTCAGATGGAGACTATTGATGCAGTCAGAGTGCCCCTCTCACCTTCACTTTATCAGAATGATGGTGTACTCCTTTTGCAAATTTATTTTACAAAAAATTACACGCACAGTGGCGTAGCTGGGATTTTTTTAGTGGGGGCCATGGGGGGCTGTTCTTTCTTGTGGGGGGGGCCGGAGGTTACTATCTAAGCGGAGCGCCACCTTGGTTGGCGCGGAGCGTACAGAGAAAATTTGAGATTTCAGCACCCCCCAGATCGCAGGAGATGGCACCTGTGAGGCAAAATAGCAACCAAAAAGATGTGCAACTTTGGTGAAAGAAATGCAAAAAAAGTTTCTTCTCTTTCATGCTGACTGGCCTTGCCAACTCAGCCAGACATTTAACTTGAGGGAAGTTGGCATCATTTGTCGTTTCAAGCTGTCAAGGCCTTTCTCCCAACTCAAACCCCTGTGGGCTACCGGTAGGTTTGCAGGATATGCCCACATGTGGACTTAAATAGCATTAGAGGAAGGGGATGGAAGACTAACACGCATCGATGTTTCGGTAATGGTCCACATTGGTGGCTCGGTGCTAATTAGGCCATTTATTGGGTTTCTTGAGGCAGCTGTCATCAGAATCTGGGTTTTTGTGCCAATCGATGACCGATAACATGTATTGGTATGTAAATTTCTTCTTCATATATCTATAGCAACACTCTAAAAACAAATGAGTGCATTTCATTCCATTGGAGTGATCACTCGGCGCACTTCAAATTAAGAGTGAAATTTAACTCTATTGGAGTTAACCCTCACTCCTAATATGAGTGAATATAACTCTATTAGGAGTAAAGATTTACTCCAATGGAATGGAAATTCACTCTTATACCGGAATGTGCTCAGTGATCACTCCCATGGAGTGAAATTCACCTATGTTTTTATCAGTACAGTACAGTGCATATCATCATAGACGTACGTACGTACGTTCGTATATCAGACGCACTCGATACCCACGATACGATACGGTCCTGGAAAAACTATTTCCACTCATCATTTTTTAAGGCGATACAGTAGTGAGTATTGAACAGGCACAGCCGCATGTTTGCAGGAATTTCAGAATTCCCAATATTTTATATCTCTACCAGTAGTGTTTCGACAGTTTCGTGGGCATAAAAAAGTTGTTTTGTGGAATATTCAATGACATATCAGGGGCGGATGCAGGATTTGTGACAGGGGGGGGTCTGACTGGTCCAGCCGCGCCTGAACGTAAGACTATCTAAGCGGAGCGCCATCATCAGTTGGCGCGGAGCGTACAAGAAAATTTTTGGCTTTACAAACCCCCAGATGGCCGGAAACGGCACTTCCCGAGTATTCTAAGCAGCATGGACCTAGCCTGAAAATATGGATCTCATGTCTGCAATTTTTCAATTGATGAGAAAAAACAATCTATGAAATATGGTATTACATATCAGATGAGTTGAGATGATACAAAAATCATAATGCCTTTAGCCCCCAATCCCCTCCCGTTCCGTCACCACTGTTTGATGCAGGGCCGGATCCAGGATTCTGGAAGGGTGAGGGGTTTGCTCATGAAAAATTCGTTAGCGCATCCTAGCAGCCTACCGCTCTGTAACCTCACCGCCGAAAAAAATTCAAACACCACCTCAATTTTGAAACTTTTCGGTCTGAAAATTGAGAATTGTAGGCATTTTTGGCACGTGTAGCACGCGTGCACACTATAGTTCATTTGACGGAAAAGACACACCTGGATGACTTGTGAGGATAACCGCTTTTCTGACGTCCTACATGTTTAAAATTGGCGTTTAATTTAATTATTTTTTCTCTCTCTTTTTTTTTCTATCTTTTTTTTGGCCAAGAGCAGGGGGTCCGGACCCCTGGACCCCCCCCCCCCGCTGGATCCGCGCCTGCATATATTCATTTGACTCGAGGCAATATATGAAAACCTGATACCTCGGCTCAGTACAAACGGAACCAATCTTTTGATAGATTGTTGCGCTAGGTGGAAGCACTGAACATATTTTCAGCAGATATCGCGCAGCACAACAAGGTTCGTGGTATATGGTCGCAATCGTCGCATCGACCATTGCCATGCCATGCTGTGTGACCATTCTCATGATTACTACAGATATTGTATTTTCTTATTCTGCCAGATGCAGACGAGATAATTGTGTAACTCTATTGAACAAAAATTATAAGTGAATCGCACTTATTTTTATTTTTTTACAACATTTTTTTACAACATTTTTTTTACCCCATTCCCAGTGGAGGGGGGCCAGTGGGGGCGAGCCTATTTCATGGGGGCCTCGGCCCCCAGGCCCCCAGTAGCTACGCCACTGATCACGCATGGGGCCCTTTCCCTCGAACGCGGTAAAAAAAAAAATCAGGATTTTCAAAAAGGGGGGCCCGGGCCCCCCGGGCCCCCCCCCCTGGATCCGCCCCTGGTGTATCTACAAAGAGTGTTCAGGTCCATTGTAAGCTGGCTATTACCTGTGCTAACTTAAATTCCAGTACTGGTAGCTTTTCATTGGTTATTAGAGTATAAGCCCATTGACTTGCAGTAATGCAAGTAATGCGATTGCATTCAGCACTCAGTGATAACAAGGTTTGATCAATGACGCGCACAACAGCAGGTTGACTGTATACTTAGAAAAGTTGAGAACATCCCCGGTCAAATTTGAAATAAAATAACTGACGGATGGTGATGCTGAAAAGACGATATAAAGCAATCTCAAATGAACATTTTACTCCACTTATTCTATGGAAGTTTAGAGTACACCCTAATAGTACAGTAGGTTTTTTTGTAATTTGAACTATGCAATCTTGAACTGTTACTTGTCGTTTTGTATTGAGGTGGGTTGGGATGGGGATGGGGTGGGAGATGTACCATGTATGTGATACAGTTCCGGCATACTATTGGAAAACCACGTGGCAGCTGAATTGTTTTGTCTTAGCCAACATTATATGATGACTTTCAATTGAATTTAGTCCACCTACAGTGTGTCAAATGAGCATTAACCAACGCATCAGCGAGAGGAAATAACATTCACATGGTAGCGCTATTGTTGTGGGGGGAAATACCGTCCCACTTTCATGTTTAAATCACGCATGCATTTTTAAACTCCAAGTATTTTGATTGTTTTACTGTTAGCATTATCCGTTTTCATATTCCTGAAGTCATGTGACCGCTTGGCGCAAGATAGCCCAAGAGTATTCTAACATGATTCAGCCTCTGAAGAAGATCCTGCTATGATTTAAACTTCAGGCCCACTTACTTTAACACCTTCTCTTAAACATGGTCTTTAGTGCATAAGCAGTTTGCTAACAGTTTTGTTTAATTTTGAGAGAAAAGCACGGGTGGTTCTGACCTTATCTTGAATTGACAACATTAATTACTTTGTGAGATACATTTTGAATGAAACCTTTAATCATTGAAATATTAATCTCGTGTAATCTCTCCAGCATCCTTAGTATTTATATCTATATGTTTACTTATGAACCCATGAAAGGACGGACCCACTAACCAGTAACTTGTCAGGCCAGCCCTGCCCGCGAAAGCACAACATGGCGCCCAACCTTAAAATACTGTTACCGTACCGTGCTTCTCATGAACAACAAACACATGTTGACATTGAAAGTTTTTTTTCAACTAATTGTTTGAAGTAGCCGTATATATTCGTTTCTACGATGTTTTACATTACAAATTACTCGTTTCATCTTGGATTATATATTCCTTTCTATATTGGACTGGAAGGTTCTCGCCTGATCTATGATTATGGTATATATTCCGTCCAAGGACTGCACATTTGAGGAATTTGAGGATTATTTAGAATCACATGGCCTCCAAAACCCTACAACAGTAGATGATATTAATAATTTTGTATCCTTATTTAGGTGAATGTTACATGGGCAAGCAAGACTGTGGATTGAGGGTAAAACATTTCCAAACCTGGATGTCCTTAAGACACAATTACTTGCACGATTCAGTGCAAACGGATACATATGAGGACAATCGGGAGGCCGCCTCGAAAATAGGCCATGGGCATAGTCAGATAAGTTTGGATTAGTTTGTTAATACCCTTCATCGTCACGTAGAGCATCAGTTTTATTATAAGCACCCAATGAGTCCTACAAGAGGTAGCCTTCATTCCGGGTATAGAAGAAACCAGAGAACTTGCAGAACTATCACATATGACTACTGTCTCATACCACGTCACAAATAGCGACAAAGTTGAAAGCACCAACAAGTTCTGGAACAAAGGGAGAAATCACAAAATCTTCAAATCCCTGATGCATCAAATGCTTCTGCATCACCTCAAAGTGTTGTTATATCGTTCGATTTCCATAAATCAGAAGCTAAACATCACTAAAACAAGATATTTGTTAGTTACATCTCGATGGAAAGAATTATATAAGAGGTCATCTTCCTGGTGATCAAAATGTGTTAAAAGTGTTTCCTAATTGTGCAACAAAATCAATCATATATGAATCATTTGTACAAAGCTCACATTACTTATCTTCTATTGATCCTAAGCAAATTGTACAATATCTTTTAAGGTTGGTAATGGTGATTATCGGTATGCATATCACATTAAAGAATTTAAGATTTCAATTGAGGGTTATCACTTCAATTTGAGTGCTTTGAATTTGGTTTGGATTTGCTGTTGTGCAATCGCAATCTGAGAGAAATAGGTGGAATTTTGAATTTTAGGGACAAATACCAAAGAGGGTCTATTATAGACCAGTTTTTGATGTCAAGATACACCCATGTTCAACAAATCGCATTCTTTTACATCGAGTGAAGTTGTCTTAGAAGCAAATCATTTTCCAACTCAGAAGTGTCTTTTCTCAAATGTTGGTCAATTTGTGAAAGGGTTCAACTCATTTTTATGGTACAAAACAAAGTGTACGTGAAAGGTCTATTTGTCAGTATGAACATGTATTATCTTAACTTATGTGTTATGGAAGTGTAAATCAAAATGTGGCCTCAGACTTGTTGAGAGATCATCATTCATATGAATCAGTTCATGTAGGTTGTGATAACACGTCCAAGCAATGAATGAAACAGTACAATCAAAGCATTATTCACATTTAGATCGATGTCATCCATTAATCAGCATTACTGAACAGGAAGTGTTTCAAAAGATTTTGATTTATCTGAAAGTATTGATTCTAAGGAAAAAATGATTTGTTCCCAGTGTTGCTAGAGAACAGAATTGCAGTTTACTTGTATGGTGAACTTGCAACATGCCATGGCTATAAAATTGATTTTCAGTTCAGAAAATGATGAACCATTTTTCATAAGAGCATATTGTACTACTGAATCAGATAAGCATATTGTTGATAAACTAGTTACTAGTTTCCTATCTATAGTGGTACTCCTAGATTTGCTAAAGGATCATATATCACCCAGAAAGTTGATGGTAAACAATTCTTTCTTCTGCATGTCAAAGATACAGTTTATCAAAATTAGAGTTGTTTGGATTTTTGTCAATATTCCTGCACTCAAACATTTTCTGAAAGATTCCATTTTTGATGCATTTATTGACCATTCTTTTATAGTTTGAAGTTTCGAATCAAACAAAGATCCACCTAACCCACGTTGGCAAAATACCTTCTGATGCGGCCAGTTATTCTTTCTAAATAAGTTAAAAGAAAGACACAGAGATATTTGAGCTGATCTCTTATCAAGACCACCCGTGAGTAATTCCAGTTGCCTTTTCAGCGGATGATGTTTTGGGTATTCTGAATTTGCCAATACAATTGTTACTTGCTCTAATGCTAAGAAAATGGGGCATTGAAATTCCCGATATGTTTTCAAACAAACAAGCCTCAATATTTTCCCTAACGGCCATCATTACCATATGTCCCCTCACAAGACAAGACACTTCACCACACCATGGATCTGTTTATAGCTCCATGACCACACACGGAAGCTACACCAAATTTTTAAACATTTCAAAGAGATCTCAAGTTGGTAATACACACAATACTCCGTGTCTCCATTCATGGTTACACTTCAAAAACCTACCTTTAATTAACCAGAACCACATACATCTTACAACCGACAGCTCCTTGTATTAATCACAGTGCGGTTCCTCCTGAGCTGTCTCAGCCACTTTTGTCTAAGATTGAGAATCTTGTTACACAACATGGTTGAATTAGATAAACTCATGAGTGATATTAAGAAGATTATTCGTGACTTTAACTTACCAGTTGATGTAAATAAAGACAGAAATAAACAAGAATCTTCTTCTTTCTTTAAACCAGGATATGATTCCTTGTTACATGACCTCTCGCTAAATGATAGAAAGTCAGCCAAAGCAGTTCAGTTGCAGTCGGAGCAGTACAATCTCTGTGATGGAGTTTTATTCGTTTGTTTTCCTTTGATAAGAAAAGTAACGTTAAGTTACAGTTAGCAGTCCCAACAAATATGTCAGGTACCTTCCATATCACAATTGAATGCTAATTTAGTAGTTACCAGGGTACAGTGTAAACTTTCTTGACTATTAGTCACCATTTTGATATGCCTAATATGTTTGAGAGAATCAATAATTTTGTCAAATCATGTGTAGGTTGTCAGAAGTTTTGTAATAACTCAGACATGTTAAGGATGTATCACCCACGTGTACCACATAAATGTCAAACGTTTTCCAAAATAAGTCTTGACTTCAAAACCATGCCGACATCAATTAGTGGATATGAGTACACCATGGTAGCATGTGGTAAAATTACTAGATTTGTGATCGTTTTTTATGGCCTCAGTTGACAAATGTTCTGCCACCGAACGACTTGTGACAAATATTCTTGAACAAACTAACATCCAGAAAGTTGGTAATGCAATGAGAGTCTTGAAAGAGTTATACTGATTAATCTATGATTGAATAATTCATTGTTTAGTTTTGCTAAACTTATAAATGCATCTTATAATCTTTGAGGTATTAATGTTACTATGAATATGAATGAATTACTTCTCACATCATGTTTTATTTTATGTAAGCTTTGTATGTCCTTCTTGTACATTACGATTTGGTTTGCTACCGAGATATTATTATACGTTGTAACTGAGTGAAGGGTATCTAGTTTGACTCTGTTTTCTTCACATCAGGTTTTATCCACGAAGAGCTAATAAGACAGATATGACTAATGTTTTGCTAAAGCATTTGAACTTTGACACTGGTCGTGACCGCACCTGTGTGTATATTATTTTCTCAAAAAAAAAAAGGTGACAACCCTTTTGAGAGGTAAAATGACATTATTGGAGAAAGATTGTCATCAGTTTTCAGATACAAAGAGAGTGTTTTGCGGGACTGTTATTAAAGAAAAATGATGATTAAAGTCCCTATCTTAGAAGTGTTTTTCCTGTATCCCATATGCTCAGCACTTAAGTAAAGCACCCTTCGTCTGTCCGTCAAATTATGTTATTGTCTTTGTTAACTAGTTCCATTGTTATGTACAAACACCTTCCTCATATTGAGAAATTGTCACATACTGGGAGTACCATACATTCGTTCGTAATGTTAGATTAATACGTATACAGTTGTATCGTGTATTTGGCTTCCACGTTATTCTTCCCTTGCATCCTACTCACCGTTCCAATAACTTCCTTATGTCATTAACAAGCAGTTAATGCTTCGTCGAGTAACCAGGATGTAAGTTGTTTCCCGTTCCCTTGAATACAATACACAACTCCGCAAATTCCTCCCAAATGCCACAGTACAGACAGATAGATCGCGAAGTCATCATACGTTGTTTTCATTTCCTTTTCCTCCCATATTGCTATATTTGTATGATTATTATTACTATTATTATTTTACTCTTTTTTCTCTGCTTTTACTATTTAATAATATAAAGTATTTTTTACTCCTTTTCCCTCCTCCTTTGCGTTTCATTTAATTTGTTTTTTTTTCCTCTCATTTCTTTGTTTGTATTTAACAGTGTAAGTTGTATTATCATATCACATCCATAGAGCAAATAATTTTTGTTTGATTGCCTTAACTAAAGGAGAACTGTTTTCATAAACATTTACTTCTTTTAAATTCAACAGTAAAATCATGACTTGTTATTTATCAAAATAACTGAAAATTATTGCAAGTTTAATTAAAAAATAATCGCCTCATAATTGACAATATTTTAAACAAACGTGTCCAACAAATTCTTTCTGTACTTTTTATTCCTTTGTGTATTTTTTGTGACGTTTAGAATAGACGCAGTGTACGTCTTTGTTAAATGTAACAAGTAAATGTGTATTGATATGAATCAAAATGTATTTCCTTGTTTAATCCATGCATTCAAAGTATATATTTAGGCTTGAAGTTCTCATTTTGCCTTTGTCTTCAATAATAAAACAAAACATGGGATTGCCAGGTTATCATTTCCCGAATCGTAATACAAAACAGGATCGTATGCATGTATGTATGTACAATTCGAAGATCGATAAACACAAAATTCATTAGCCGTGCATATAATCAGGGGACCGAATAGTCAAGCATTCTTAACATGGAAGAGGTTCTGTACAAAAAAGTCTTGGAAGTGGGAGAACATGCTCCACAAAACTTTTAGGTGTAGGAACCCTGGGGCAGTAGCTCAGCCAGAATGTCTTAATGAGTGGGTGTATGTGGGGGCCTGGGGCTCCTTTACTTCATTGGCGGTGACTGGTTGGATAGTGATGGGGGTCATCAATTTACAATAAAGTAGTTCTGGGCATGTCATCTCTTTATCTCAAACAGTTGGCATGAGGAAGGTCAATGAGTTTAGTTCATTCGAAGGACCACATAATCATATTCATGTGCTTAAGAACCAGGAATTAAGATACATAAGCTTACTCCACTGCAGTGCAATGTACAAATTAATAGACTCTTAAACTCTTGCAAATTCTTGCAATTGGTATTTACAGCAGCTCCATGTTGAGTTTATACAACACAAATAAATATAGTTTCTGCATACACTCTTTACCAGTATGGTTAAGTCTAGAAAGACAAGCTAATGATGAGCTTAGGACAACCCTCCCTGGTATCACAACTTTGAGGATTGAACCTTGAGACTTTCCCTGGTGTACATACCTGGACGTCATTTTATGTTTGTGCGGGGACCACGGGGACAGGACTAGTTAAGTCTAGACAGTGTACATATTATGTGGTCAACTTACAGATGATGTAATAAGGAGGTGACTTGGTAAGCAGGAGGCATACTCTCCCAAAAATGGTGGTTGTGGAAAGTGTCAGTTTGGTCCCAACTTTCATAGTCACATCCTGGTTTTCACAATTCAGACTTAAACGAAGGAAATAGGCAACCAAGTCAGCGATAAGTCTGCTTAAATTTGTTAGAAAGTACTATAAGCTCACATGAACATGTTAGCACAACCTTCGTAAAGAGCACGACACAGCCTACTTAATGCAATATTTGCAGTTTATTATTTATTGAAAATCATCTTTTCCTTTTGTGGAAACATGTTCACAAGGTCCTGAATATGGAAGAAAGGAACTAAAAAAATATGGTGTTTTTCCTAGCTATGCTTCATTTCAAGATGTCTCTCGTGCAATGAAATTCATTTTGCACAATAAACAAGAAGTCTGCATGTGATTCCAATAAATGGTGTAGAGTACGGTGATTATAAAATAGTGATCTGTGCACATAAATGGAAATGCATGCAATTTAGTTGAATAACTTCAGGTAAAGGATGATAGGTAGTTCCGAGATACATTTAACATATCTTTCTGTAAAGTGACCCTCCAAATCAGCTATAATTATGCATCCTGCAAAGATTTCCAATAACCAGAAGTTTATATCATAGGCATAAAAAACGTTTATATTTGAAATTTTGGAGCCTCAACTTCAGGAATATTAACATATATGCAGTTTATTTAGGCACATGGCTATTGTTATGAAATTGAAAAGAAGCACTTCAGTGCACTGTCATGGCTTGACTGAAACTTATTGCATGACCTCGAAAAAGGGAAATGTATGCATGTTTATAATTGCATTGTGTATAGTCTTGAGATTCTGTTGACCTCCATAGTCTTGAAAAATTACATATATTTTTGTCCAATATTTTATATATAGATTTCTTAGCTGTCATGAACTTGAAGAATTTTTGTATCTCTGCTCATATAAAAGAAGTTATGTTTGTGTTCCCAGAAAATAAGTTTATTGTGATGGGTCTACTGTAATTTGAAATAACTGGTCAGACATATGTTCATGTGTTATTGATATTGTTAATGTAGGTGTGTGCTTTTGGTCTTGCAAATGTAGGTGTATTTGTGTGGTCTTGCTAATGTAGGCGTGTTTGTGTGATCTTGTTAATGTAGGTGTGTTGGTGCGCTCTTGTTAATGTAGGTGTGTTTGTGTAGTCTTGTTAATGTCGGTGTGTTTGTGCGGTCTTGTTAATGTAGGTGTGTTTGTGTGGTCTTGTATATGAAGATGTGCCTCCAGTGGTCCCGGAAATGTAGATAAGTTTTTTTACTGGTCCCCACTCCTGTGAACCACTCGGGAGGAAAATGGCGGTCCCCATATTGCATACCAGGTGCGTATGTATGTACGTGTGTATTCTAGATCCTTTTGCGAGCAGGAACTCGCGAAGAAGCCTCATTGGCTTATCAAAGCCGCAAGCTGACCGAAGTCAGTCTCTTAGATTCATATTAAAGCAGCATTTTGCGTCCTTTTCTATGATTTTTTGTAACCTCACTGAGTCCACTATGCCATAACGACATACATAACTAGCTTATATATTTAAATCTTACTTCAAATGGTGGCATAAAAGTCGAAAAAATTGCAACTTTTAAAAAAAAAATTCTCCAAAATATTTTCCGTTGGGATCCCAATACACCTCGCCCATAATATGAATATTTAAACACTACGAACGTCATTGACCAACGTAATACGACACCATGCTTGATTTACAGTCTATATGGCAGTTGTACCAGGGTGTTCCATAACAACTTCCTGGTTGTACCAACGTAAAGTCCTGAATATATTTTTAGCAACGGTTCATAACTAAACCTGCATCTCTGATTGGTCGAATTCACATTAGTGGGTTTGGGGAAACTGTATGCGATGAATTTTAAATGTGGAATATGTCGTGGACACTTTTCTCATTATCTGCAAATATCCTTAATTACTCGCCATTCGCCAATTAACGTTGCTGGCAGGGAAAAACTTGGCTAATATCTTAGTTTGCTGTTTTATGATTGATATATGTAAAACACTCAATGGACATGTCAAAAAAGTAGAAAACGGCGACCAATATAAATAGGTTCCTTTAAACTCCATGATTATGAATTGTCAATTGTGAACAACTCTATATCTGGACGACATGCAATAGGATTGGATGGATTCATTCAAAGCAGTATATGCAGATATGATTTGTTTTTTAATTCAATTTTCGGATAGTATGCACTAAACACCCACAATCATGCAGTCCGTAAGCTCAAAAGTACAGTGCACGCAAGCTTTTTATTTTGCATTGGTAAATTTGAAAAACAAACATATTCTGAGTATCCCTATGAAGGACCACGCAACGCTCATATAGCGTATTCAAGGTATTGTTAGTTGAAGTTGTCCATTTTATGTGTGTGTATGTTTTTTTGTAGTTTTATAACTTTAACAACGGGGATGTAAAGGTAACAATATTTCAAAGTGTGTGTATATATTCTTCACTTCACTTCTTCAGTTTTATCCATGTTCATTTCATTTATGTCACCCCCCTCCCCCTTACTATATCTAATTTTCAATTGGGACTGACGCCCTGATTGCATCTGTTTGTAACAAGCTCAATTATGCAACATTTATAACTTGTTATCTAGTAGACGATTTGTAAATTGCAATTGAACTTTACATGCATAAATGCCCATCTGGTCTATCCTTTTAATATGAATAATAACTTTTCGTAGCCTAGAATTGAGAAAATGTCTTTCATATGTGATATTAGCCAAGAAAAAAGATTGAGTGTGCGACAAACTTTTAAATCAAAAGTATTAACCATATGCTTGCCACATTAAGCCTCCTGTATTGTTCAACTTGAATCTTACTTTGCACAAAGCTCCATAGGTTGATCAGGAACGGGTTGGTTTACAGGCTTACCGGTATACATGCAATCGTGCACGAAACCGGTGCGTCGCTTCGGCGCCGATCTCCTCCTCTTGTTCCTGAACAGTTCTAATTTTTTCGAGTCGTCAAAAGTGACAATCGTTAGACAGGATTTGATCGTTGTGCAGGATCCCCCGGGCGCCACTGGTTGGATCCATGCGCCTTTAGCAATGTATGTATAACCCAGTTTTCTCCTGGGCTTAGTGAACTTGAGTGATATTGGCAACCAACTTCAAATCGCTGTTTTGTTGAAACGATCATTTCTATTGTACAAAGAATAATGTATGAAGATGAAGAGATTTGGAATTGTGCCCACTAAAATGCATTTACAAGTTCAAACCGACCAGCACCGCTTTAAATATAATAAGCAACATTCCGGGATGGCGATTTGCCAATGCTTAGCTACGGAAGCGAGCAGGTGCCTTCCCAAACCAAAAACGAAAAATACTTAATCAGCTATACGGAGAATGTTTGAATATTTCTCTCCCGTCACAAAGCAATGGAATGCTCGACTTTTTCCTTTTTTTTTCAATTTTACAACTTAATGCTTTAGGCCCTCGATAAGAGCATGGTTTTCAAAATACTTTATGATTCGACTTCTCTTTTAACTTTTGTCCCGAAAGTTTCAAATCTCAGTTTCGTACCTCTTCCATATACTCTGAGATCTGGTAACGGATGAATAGCATCACAATGATCAAGTTTTGCAGCTACCAAATAAATTAGCACACCTTTAAATTTTCAAATGTTTCTATAACCTCACTCTATAATTGCAATGGAACTGACACTAATGAAACAATATAATATTTAGGATAAATATTTTGTCAAAATCAATTAGAAACCACTGATAGCAGTGGTGAACTGAGGCTGTCGAAGATGGTTCCGGCAAATTCTAAATTTGCCCCAACTGGTATAAGTAGAGGCATGAACCTGTTTGGAAGGACCTGTGGTTGATATATAAGGAGTTTATTATGGACAATGTGTAACCCTGGGCTCGTTGGCGCCTAATCCCATGTCCTGTGAACCTTCCCCCAGAGAAAATCAAACAGTTCAGACGTCAAATGGTGTATTCTGAGGCATAGTTAGACTGTAAATGGTGTCTTTAAAATAGGTTTAAATGCAATACTCTGCTTATAAATACATGAAGTTTTAATGTAAGGTGAAAAAGTGGATGTTGCACACCTGGATGTTAGGTAATTCTTTCCGAATGTAAAAAAAAAATATTAAAAATGTTTTGTTCACTGACGATGGAGGTGATGGACACTCCATGTGAGTCTACCCCTATGCCCCGCAACCCCCCCCCCCCTCTACCTTCGCCCACTAGTGTTCAAGAGTGGCTAGTTGCTGCTGTTCATTAAGGAAAAAAAGAAGCTATATGGGTATGTGTTCTAATCTGGTTTAGTAACAATGTTGTTGAAGTCAAACCACTGTACCGATCCATATAAATATAAATATATATGACGACTATATATGAATATAAATGGGGCTTTAATGCGTTTCCGAATCTACGGTAGCTTGAAAGTGCCACTAGCAAGTTTTAGCTATTGTAATTAACGAGTGGTAAAGTCCACTCACTTCGCCTTCCCCGTGTTTACGCAATGACACATCTATTCCGTAATTCGTTTCAGAAAAGTAGCAATAACTATCTTTATATCAACATAAAGTTACAATAAATTACTACAAATTTAATTTCTCGCGAAAGAGAATCAGTAGATTCGAGGAAAACAGTTATTTCCGATTTATTTTCTTGAAGGATTAGGCAATATTCTTCTTATTTATCATGATGGTGATTATATTGCGTTCATTATACACCAGAATCTTTCAAATCGAACAATCAATGTTTAGATATTTACTTTTCTTTACAATCACATCTCCCTATCAATTGCTGACCTAATTAAACGATTAATTTATATTGGTCAAAGTTCATTCAAAAATACATTCGGAAATACATCATCTGTATGTTATGATCGGAATCGTCATCAATTTGTAAATACTTTGCACAGAAAATCCACGTACAAGCAGAATATACATACATCTTCATTCAATTCCAACGCCTACTTGATGAAGCATTAAATATAATATATATTTTACTGAGGTTCATGTTACTAATTAAAAAGTATACGAAACTGATCGGTTCTTCAAGTTTTAGCCATCTTGAGTATTGTTTACTTATCAAGCAATCTATCTTTTGCTTCATGTATTGTCAAAGACGGCTTGGATACATAACATATCTTGTAGTACAAAGATATATAAGAACATTTTATGTAAAAATATTAAAAGAAAACTGGAACATCAATTTCCTCATTACAGATTTTCTGACCTTCGGATTTCATTAATTGTTAATTTTGAGTGATACTATATCATCCCGTGTGACTATCGAGCTACCGATTCGACCCGATGCTACAGTCCGGGATAACGCTGTAACCGGTTTCAAGATTGAATTCCGAAAATTGAATTCTAACAATTGGATCATAGTGGAAAATTCCTATACCCAACCGAAAGACATCACTGATATTCTGGAAGAAGGTGTCACATGTGACTTTAAAACCAGTCTCAAATATGGGGATTCGTTCAGCGAACCTAAAACATCTCAAATCTTCAAGGTTCCATGTAGAGGTAATTGTTGACAAAGAATATATCGTGTTTTAATATTGATGTACTAAATGTATTAAGGTATAATATCAATTTCATATGTTTGTAATAATCCTAATTCTATGAGGCGATTTATACATACATTTACTTTTAAAAGAAAATTAACTGGAAAGTGGTATCTTCACTCTTTCCTAATAATGAAACCATGCATGATTTCTTAATTAAATTGGTTGAATTTTACCTGTTTTGACTGACTAAGCAGTCGACCATCCTTACAGGTTTCGAACCTCTGGACAATCAATCATCGTCCATAGCCTAGGGTGTCCGCATATAAAGTTGGAAGCTCGGGCTCGAATCCCACTCTATATATATATCTAGGCCTATATATATATATATATTTATATATATATATATATAAATTATTTATGTATGATGATAATACCAATCAATATGATTTCATATATGTACATATATGATATATATATGAAATCATATTTATTTATATATTGATGTTTTTATGATCCTAATAACAATAGTAGTGATTCAACCACTATTCGTTCTACAGATCTCATCATAAATCTAACGTTATCTACCATCTCAAAAATATCTGGATTGGACAGAGTGTTTATTAACTGGGCACATAGAAACTTAACCGATCATTGCGGTGTCCTATACCAAACCATTTCTGTGAAGCAATTGGATTTGGACAATTCTAATGACACTAACGCGGATCCTATCGACATAATTCCTGACCTGGAAAGCCATGGTTACAGTGTGAAGGGAATACGGGCCAACTCTAAATACGATGTTAGTTTAACTGTTGTCACGAAGAAAAATACTTACAATGTGCACCAGACTATTCGTACCGTCGAAACAGGTAGGTTCCTTTATCCCGAACCCTCGGTGCGGCGTTTTGCATATAGAGTTTATCAAGAGATGATTACGTAGTAATTACAGCTATGTTATATTAATACATGGAACAATACCTATAGAATATGTAGCAAGTAAGAACGTCATATACTGAACCACCAAGCTATGCACGTTTACGCTTTCCATGTGGAATTTTAAAAGAACTTACCAAACTCCGAAATATAGCTGATGTTAAGTTATGAGTTTTACTCTTTTTGCCCCTTTCCAGAACGGCTCCAAAGATTACAAGTCTGAAAACTAACTTTCAAAATATACTTCTGTTATGCAATATAATTGTTATTTTAAAACGAATATAACACTGAACTCTCATGATATGTAATATCAATGTAATAGATATCTCTCATATATTGCATATTTCATCTCATGTAATAACTTCCATGTAGTCTCTAGTTTGGGTGAACACAATGTTTTCCAGCCATGGATCTGTACTCGTATTCGTGCTCTTCGCGGCATTTTCACCCGAACCGAATTGTACAGTTGCTTATAATAGCGTTTTCGACTTGAATATATTGCGCGTTTATATGCATCTGTGTTATAACATGATAACACGTGTTATGCTAGAAGCACATTTTATTGCGGCCTGTGTTAAAAATATATATATATATAAAAATAAAAAAAATAAAAATATATAAAAATGTTTAATATTATAAAAAAATAAAATAAAAATTAAAACATATAAAAATTAAAATTAAAAAAAATATAATACCACTACGATTTACTGTTTTGTATCTTTAACATATCTAGCTCTCGCATGCTCCCAAAACATAACACGTGTTAGTGTGATATAACACCCAGGCATATAAATACATAATATGCTACACGTTAAGAACAAATATAAGCTCACACCTTTTCGGCTTGGGTGGCATTTTGAACAGTAGTATAGAAAATAGTTCACAATTACGAACTGGTACTCAGTGTTCTCGTACAAAGGAAAGTACTCGGTAATAATGCTGTTGAACTCGTATAGTATCTACTACAAGTCTCCCCTGCATGCAGTACGAGACAGTAGTTAGACCATGTATAGAAAACATATTAGATAAATTTGAAAATACAAAATGAAAATAAACTGATGTAACTTTTATCCTTTCCATCGTCATTCCTGCTCCTACTGGAACAATATCTGTTATTGATGTCACAGCAAGCAAAAAGAGAGGAACGTTAATGGTCCGTTATGGATATATATATATATATATATATATATATATATATATATATATATATATATATATATATATATATTCTAATGAATGTATACGTAGACGTTATATGCTACAAAGTATGACCAGCTGGTTCGCTACGCAATCCGCCACCGACTACCGTAATAGTACAACGAACCCACGATGGCATTCTTGCAATTATCTGTTGGAAACTCCCTAAAATAAACAGTATAAATAGATACATCGTTAAAACCGCGGTCTTCAGTTGGTTAAACATATCATCATCCAACAAATGCAAACACACAAAACGTACTTTAGCACAATGGGAGGACAAAGATTTCAGTAAAGTTTACAAAGTTATTTGATCATTAAATGTTGACCTTTACAAAAAATATTGCCGTTGTTATAACTTTCTCAAAACGACTGTTTTATTGAGACTATTACATACGCATTTCACTTATAAGGCTAAGGTCGTGGGTTTCGGATAGAGTCCTATACTGACAGGTAGTGGAAACGTGAATACTTGCAAGTAAGTTGGAACTTTTATTTTTCTTTCATTCAGCTAGTTTGAATTCGTTTGCCTGGTGCAATCACAATAATTATTTACATGTATCTTATCAATTGAACATTACATAGGTTTAACACTTACATTCTCATTAGATAGACATACAGACCTAACGTCTCAATGGCATAACGCTAAGGGAATGAGAAGTGGCGAAGGTTTAAGCCCGGAGACCAAGGGCCCCGCAGCTAAAGAGCAATAAAGATGCATCCGTTCTGTTTAAACATTGCGTACTCTTTTTGATGCTGCCCAACTATCTACGAGAAGGTCATTAGCAGAAAACAGATCATTAGCGGACTTCGTGTATTATGTTTTTTTTTCCTCATTTCAGTTGGTAAATAATTGGTTACTATTAGATTATTTATTCTGTCCTCACACAATAAAGGGCCCATTTGTAAGAAAGAAAAGCTGACACAAAGATTGGTTAGTAGCTTTGCTCACTCAACAGATCCCATGACCGCCAACAATCGTTGTACGTGGACATATGGTGTAATTAAAATACGAGGCTCAAGGCCAAGTTTGTTATTTAACATGTGTGTTTGATCAGGGAATTAGTGAAGTATTATATTTGAAATATCAGCGTTATGATTTACGTTTAGTTCCTCAATTACATTATGTTCCGCTGGTCTTCACACCTTGTGCTATCCGCCAGCACCCCACCCCATGTAAACATACTTCAGATTGTGTGTATGCGTGTATGTATTTTAGATCATAGTGCAAGCAGGAACTCGCGAAGAAGCTTCATTGGCTTATCAAAGCCACAAGCTGACCGAAGCTGACCGAAGTAAGTCTCTTACATTCACATTTAACGTCCATAGTTATGAATTGTCAATTGTCAACAACTGTGTAACTGGACGACATACATTAATCTTGAAGAGACTCGAACCGAGGACCTTATGATTGGAAGTCACCGGCGTTAACCACTGAGCTAACACTCCACAAGGAATTCTTGATTAAATTTTTTGATTGAATTGAATTCTGATTGAATTCTTTTCGAAGGATTTGATTTGTTGTAATGTAAAGTAAAGTGTGAAGACATTACTGGCCAAAGTCAAAGAGAAATTTTTACAGAGATTTCCCTATGAGAAACTTCAATTATATAATAGATCTTTAAAATGGAATATAATGTTTGAAATGTCCATCCAACTTCAAAGAATTTTCTAAAATTTTGAATTCCAACGTTTTGAAAAGGTTTTAGATAAATATTCCATTTTCGGTTTTGATCCTAAACTATAGAAATCATGAACAACAGGTGGAGAGTGGATTGCACATAGGATATGGCAGAGGGTGAAGTACACATTGGTTTTATGTTCGGCGTTCCATACGTCTATATTAGTGTGTTTTTTTACTCACGAGAGTCAACTGAAGAAGGCGTTGTCAATAAATTTCTGATGTCATGATAACGCTATTTGCTTTAATAATTTATATTATTTGCATGAGTCTAATGACGTACGTAACTTTAAGTGAGGCGAAAAGTAAACAGAAAATTATCACCGTCTGAAGATAATCATAAAGGTAGATATAAATGCACCCGCTTGAATTGTTTGCAATATAATATAACCAATTCAGTTTTAAAGAAAAAAACAAAGGCTAGTTGTTAGGTGTAGTCCGGTGGAATTCATCGCAGCTTATTGTACAATAAAATCGTACACAAAATATGTCATATTTGATATCTCACCAACGGAACAAGAATTCGTCATTTTAACATGTAGCTCAGACTTTATTCGAATATCGATCAATGTGTTTCACAGTTATTTAGGCTCTGATATTACCATTTGGACACAATCTGTTGGAATCAAAATGTTTCAAAGTCGTTAAGATAAGATAAGCTTTTTTGAAACAGTGTACGCTTGTACCTGCTGCACACTTCCACTCTCTCCATGTCCCTCTCCCTATAACGTGACCATAACTGCTTCATAAACATCTATTAGTTAATTCTTCTGTTTTGTTTTATATTTTATTATTTGATTTTTAGGATCTGTGTTTGGTGCCTGAATAAAAGACGAGAAGAAAACCTTATTGACTTACAAAGGCTCAGTTTGAAATTATGTTTTTAAAGACCAACCTCTCACTACTGCTTTTAATTGCATCGGGCTACGTAACATGTGGTAAGTAACAAAGTTAAAAGATAATATCAAGTATTTCCACCAAGCAATATTAATATATATATATGATACAGATATCGAAGGTGAAAGACACATGACTATATGATATCGTTTAAACTGTGCCCATGCAGCTAATTATAAGGCCTAAGCTTTAATACTCTGTTATTTATTTATTTATTTATTTTTTAAATTTCTCACCATCTTGAAGAAGCTGTACTCCGTGAAGCTCCAACAGAAATGCAGATACTCCTGTACAAGTTTGATGTCATCAGAGGATGTATACTGGTAGAAAGGCGAAAGTTTCATAGGGTATTGACACACATGACTATGATTTGAGGAGAAAATCACAATCTAGCTTACCTCTAGAATCCCCGGCGAAAGGGATCCACTGTGCATTCTGTACTTTAATTTTCATCATCAAATCAAATTACAATTTCTAACTGTGTCAACTAAAAGACACTTTGAAATATCAATATGGTACTCTATTTGACAAGGGTACTTCATGTTATAAAAAACTTGTAAAAATGGACGCTTTTGAGATTTCTAAAGAAAAAACTAGAAGGCAAATGCTCATCGGTCTGGATTTCCTCTTCTGAAATTCTTTTGTTTTGCTCCAAAAAAGGACCAAAATGGATAATACAAGCACACTTACCACACGGCAATTCTTACTTATTTCTTACGTTTTCCTATGCACCTATGTGTCAGTATTGACTATGTCCGTATCTACTCCACTTAACCAGAAATCCTGGATGCATCGCTGTTATCTATGGTGGTGATAAATGAAGAAATTTATCGTTTGCTGTGTCAGGTCAAGAAGAGGACATCGTAGTCCAGTTGTAATTATAATCCTTTTGGACGTGAGATATTTCTTACTAGTCAAACTAATAATTGGGTATATACTGTATGGACATTACCTGAAAAATGGGCACCGACGGCGCTCCACAGACAAACGCGGTCAATTTCATGCACCGTTATAATATTAACTTTTTCCCTGTTTATTTTGTTTCTTATAATGTGACATACAGGTGACGCATTAAAGTGTTTCAAGTACGAACATTTGGAATGTCGTTGGTATAACAGCATCTACCACTCGTCCTGTAATTCACTGGATCAAATAAATGAATATCCAGGGACTGATACAGAACAAGAATGTATGAACACAGACGACAGATGTTTACTGGTGGTTGCTACGGGTGACAGTAAGTTTTAGTGACTATAAAGCAAAATAAAATGCGGATCACTCGATATCGATCATGTTAATGAAAGTTTTTAACCGCAGATTGGGTAGAAAATGTCACTTAGTCCATAAGATCAATGTGTTATGCTTCGACAACCAAAGTTCTATTCCAAGCAGTTAATCCACGGTTGCTTCCAAATAGCTAATTTAGGTCGTAACGTAGACCACTCATGGAACAAACGTTCAATTCAACCCGACCCGATAATTTTACGGGTAATTATCAGCACCTGACACATTATGCTATTAAAATTTCGATTCAGAAGATATTGATGAATACGCAAATGTTACTTCCAATTTTATTCTTAAGTATTTGAGCTATTCGAAATAATATGTAAATGTACATGTATCTTTATTGCAGCCTTAATATTAATTACTGGATTTTGTTATCCTGCCACCCCAATCCCTTCCCGCCCTCCTTTCCTCCATCCATTTATGACTACGTGACATCCTACAAAATCACAGACTAAGGACACAGCTTTCTATGATAGCTATTCTTCCAACCCCAAAGCTCAGCGATACGGAACGCCACAAGAGTCACCAACAATAACAGGTCTCTAAAATATAAAGAATAGTACATAACTGACATATATATTATGGCCTTGTGGATAATTTAAGATATGCTGTCATTATGAAATGTTTTGGGGTGCCATAGAGCACTACTAACATAAAGAAGTCTTCTTCAAATTTCTGGTATCAGATTGCGAAGTTGGTGTAACATCTACGACGTCGGAATGCGTTTCGGCTGCAGAACTTGGATGGAATTCCACGGATTGTAGAGATGGCATGCAGTACCAGGATCACTCTACCTTAGGTTGGCACGTGACTAGAGGAAGCTCTTTCGGTACTCACTTAAAGACAGCCCAGGTGTGTGTCTGTGATACAACTCTTTGTAACGGACAAACGCGAATCACATCGTCTAGCTGGGGAATACTAATTGGACTAGTGATACTGACGCAGTAGTGGACTATATGTGATGGACTATGATCTCAAAAATGTCAGAAACAGTAAGAGTATACAATCTCACATATAAATTAGTTTATTGATTACAGTGGTGACAATGCCATTTAGTGTTTCTTAACCTGTTTAGTTCTTAATCTGAAGCTTAAATGGTTAAATCTGAGATCTGTTTTCTTCTCACAGTTTGTTGATGTTGTTGAATTGAACTCTTACAACTAAGAGTTATCTTTCTTTTCAAAATTACTCAAGTAACTTTATCGGGATTTTGTTGATGAAAATAAGTCAATGTAGAGGAGACATACCAATAATCATATCATGTTTAAGGTATGCCATCCAGATGGTAGTGACTAACTAATTCAAAAATCCACTAGAACAAATTTGTAACCCTTTTTAAGGTAAATATCATAACAAATTGATCTTAAAATGATTCAGTGAACAATGATAACAGGATAACGATCTACAAAACTCGTGTTTTAAAATGCCTACAGTTTGCATGTTTTCAAGATGGAGCAAATAGTGTACTACGGAAATGTAATGCTATAATTATTGTCCATGAGATGAACGGTATCCACACGAGTGTAACCCAACCTGGACCCACCTGTCCTATTCAGCAACGCATGATGTCTTAATTACTACTGATGAAGCTGTGCAAACTACCAGCACAATAACAGAAATCGGTCTAGTTGGTCTTGTACTCATTTCAAGATTTTCAACCTAATAGGCAAACTTGCTTTATTTTATTCGTGGAAATGACCTATAAAATAATTGTTTTGCCGAAAGGAGGCTTTTGGATATTGCGGAACTTGGGTTTACGTGCTATAAAAAACTGTGTTCCATGAAATCAGATAGTGTACCGCTACCCCTATTTGTTCTTTTTTCCTTTGTAACTGCACATGTGATCAATGGATCCACACTTTTCTAACCCAGCCTCCACCAACCTCTTCTCTGCAACTTTTAATAGTCATATATCTGTCTCTTACAATAATACGACACGAGAGGTTGCCACAAATGAATGTTTAAAATGCTCATCCTAAAGATAAATGTATCGCATTCATTGTAATACTTAATACTTTCTTTCTATTAATGTATTTGTTTGTTTAACAGTTCATAAAATCAAATTGTTTTATATATTTCGATACTAACCTTTCTCATGTTGGTTGATCAATTAAACGTCATATGCTTTCAATTCATTATCCAAAATTGCATCCTTTTCAAATTCAACCAATGTCTGTGCTGGATTCACTGCCCTAATGTTCCACATCCATGGGCCCACGTCCCTTTGTAAGATGTTGCAGTCAATATACCAAAACAGTATGTCTTTACGGAACACCAGGAAACATTTGATTTAAGCTTTTAGTGTAATGTTCCTTACATGTGCAATGTGTGTCTGTGTCAAATTTTGTGTAAAAAACTCCAAAACGGCTGGGTCGATTTTCTTCAAACTTAGTGGAATGGTACCCCAAAGTGAACCCTTGAGTCTCGCAGAATCTTTGCTATTTATATTGTAATTAACTTTCCATAAATAGTGACTTGTAGAATTTTCAAAAATGTCTTTATCATTAGAAGTAAGATTTGATTAAAGAAACATTAATTTGGATTAAGAACATTATGCACCGGGATTAAAAACGTTACTGTTGACAGGCTGTAATGTTTTATACGTAATAATTTCCCACTGGCCGGCAGGATCAAAGTGTACTAGCATAGTGTTGTCAGTTGGAAGGGAATTGTTGAGAGTTCCAGAATCCCTTTCTCTTATCTTATCAGAAAGTAGCAACTATAAAATTACTACGAAATGGTCAGATTGGATGGGGCGCTGGAACTCAATATTTGTAACCTTAGCAATCAGATAAAAATCGATTCTGCAGTGAAATCCGGCAATGTTGGAATACCAGGAGAAAGCTTTTGTAACTGGATTTACTTCCCTCCAAATATCAATAAGATTACATTCAACAATTGTAAGGCGACATTCATCCTCTGCTCTAAAGTTTGTGCTAGCCTCCCCTCCGTGTTCGTCAGTAGTGAGATTGAAAACAAAGTTGAAGTCTCCGCCCCATATAACAGCCTGACAATTAAAGGTATGTAAACAGCGGGTAATATTATTGTATAAAGCGGGGTCATCATTGTCTGGAGTAGCATCAATGGAAATGTCCAGTAGGCTTTTATATTTAAGGAACAAAATGAATAACCCTGCCCTGTAATTTCTGTAGAATGGATACAGAAACCATTGAGCACCTATATTTGAATTGCCATGTAACCTCCAGTTTATATTAGATACCGAGTAGCTGTTTTTTCTTTGGTTGTAGTGTTAGATCACCAAATGAACTTTTTCATTTTGCATTGTATATATTATGTATATAATTACAAGTTGAATGAGAGTATGGCAAAATAAAACGAGTTTTTTTTTACAAGCCCGAAACACGTTGAAGGTACCAAGCAACTGTTTTGCTCCCAAGCCTGTTCGAAACTTGTTCTGTTTTTTGTTAGATGTTTAGTTGTGTTTACTGGTTGTTTTATGTTCCTACACATAATTCGGAAACAAATTTCGCACTAATATCTGACCGTAACTGACAATAACCTATAAAGTGGAATCAACTTAAAACAAGGATTAAAGTCAGAGTAAGTGTTTTTCAGCACAGCTACTGACAGATTGACAACCAACATTACATCAGTATAATGAACCAAGCATTCACCTCTTTCTTGAAAAGCGAATGCATGTTGTCTACAGAGCAATGCAATGTAAGTTCTGTGTTAATTAGATTTCATTATCATTTAGGCTCTATAGCATACTTTAGTTACATTATGTTCCTTTGTGTGTTATTATTGTGATCTGCACAACTTAACGTATCAATCATTACTCAGCGTGATATTTCTCTCCCTGGGCACTTCTATTGCCTACCGTTATGATGTAAAGGAATTATCTTGTCAAATACTTATGAAAGACCTAAATATATATATATTAAAACTTGGCTGCTATTTAAGAAGAAAAAAACGTCTAAATCAATTGGAAAAAATACCAAACAGACGGAATTACCGTAAGTTACATCATATCAAGCCTAAGCTTTATTTGCACTATACTCAGTGTGTGCCATATTCAACCCCAATCGGTTTCCGTACACTTTGCATTAAGCCAGTCCAGGGACCATTAACAATGTCGACAAGATCACAAACTAAAGAAAGGGAACTGCAGAACCTGTTGCAATGAAATTTGCTCAAATCTTACCTAGCAATGACTTTGAAAGAAAAATATACAAGCCTGCATCGATCGATGATTGGACAACAAAATGGACGATTTTCTGAAGCAGATTGAGATACACTCTGGTAATGTTTATGACCTTGAAGTTGAAACTGACAGAGCTACAATGAAAAGGAAAACCATACAAGATAAAATCACTTCACTGGAAGATCAGTGCAATTCCGCTTTAAGCCAAATCAGTTCAAATCAGTTAGAACAGTTCTCATGGAGGAGCTGTCTTCGTTTCTTTGGTATTGACGAACAACCCAACGAAAATACCGATGTCACCATCTCGCTTCCCGCTTCCAAACATCTTCGATTCAACCTAAGTCCTTCGGATATTGATCGGCAACATCGTGTCGGCAGGAAGGATCAAGGCAAGGGCCATAATCGCGAAGTTCCAAAACTACAAGGTTAGTGATCAATGCAATAAAAACAGAAAGAAATTAAATGGCACGAAACTCGTAATCTAAAAGGACCGCACAAAGGCAAACCAACAATTGGTCCAGGTAACAAAAAGCAACCCTTAGTAAAATCAGCGGGGTCTCATGATGACAGGATCATCGCGTTGGTCAACAAGAACAATAACGAATTCACAAAAAGAAGCTTATGACCAACTGAAGCCAAAATAAAAAAATCGCATCTCCATCCAAATGATGTAATTTGGCATTTTTCCCCTTCTCACTGTAAATGTTCTATTTATATATTTTTCTGTCTTTCCTTTGTGATCTGAGATTGTATGGGGGTTTTTTTGGTCATCCTATGATACTTTAACTAAAGATAACGCATTTCCCTTTCAGAGCGCATCTGATACAAATGAAGTTTTAAGGTTAACGGGTGACTTTGAAGCAGAGTAGGATTCTTTGCATTTTAATAAGGTTGATGCGTTTATTGAGGATTTATATATTACAAACTGTAGTTATTTTGATGTTGACGATTTTAAGAATCTATAGCTTACGGTGGTTTAATTTATTTTCACCTTAATAGTAAGACGTCTGAACAAGAACTTTGAGGATATTAAGCACTTAATCGCAACTTTTCTGGATTTACTGAAACGTGGTTTAATGATCAACCGTCATCCCTTGTTCATATAGATTATAATACCCTTGTTGAACAACATCGAAAAAACGAAATGGTTGGGGGAACTTGTCTATTTGTAATTAATAACTTAACATCCTGTGACCACAATAGTCTTTTCACTCTCAATGGTTTTATATAGTCCGTCGTTATCGAAATTACCGTCCCGTATGTAAAAAAAAAAGTTTGTTGTTGGTATTGCTTATAGACCACCCGGCAAGTAGCCTACCTTTGTTTAAAGATCACCTCTGTAATATGCTACGTAAAATGAATGATGAAAGTAAGTCGTGTTACATTATGGAGGATTTTAATGTTTATATGATTGGTGAAAATAACGTTGTTATGAATGATATCATATCTTGTGGGTTATATCGAGTCATTTCGAAACCAATTAACTACAAAAATAGTATATCTTTTTAACCAATGTACAAGTAATGTATATTAAATTTGAGCACATAACAGCCGCACTAAACCGGCAAAAATTGCTCCTGAAATTGGCGCCGTCCAAAACATGCAATGCTTGCTGGAAGTAATTTACTGTGGCAACACTTATTAAGCTATCACAAATCGCCTAAAAACGAATATCTGAAGCTTTCATTACAGTTTGCAGTAAATTATTGTTAAAATACGTTAAAGTACGATACTGTATTCAAAACGGTTAATTAATTGTGAAAATAACAGGCGTTTGTAACAGTTTTTGTTTTACGTTCATGACGTGAAACCTAATAACCTATGATATCCTGAAGATTGGAATGTTATAGGCTACTTATATATACATATAATCATAATAATAGGAGCATAGAAGGAAATGATTCTCATGTTTATTTTTTTTAAACTTTTCGTTATAGAGTATCATATGTTGCCTTCCATATCATTATTTGACTTAGTCAATCTATATTACTTTTTCCAACTATTATACTTTCCAATGTTAACCTGGGGGTGAGATGTGGTAGGGCTTTCAACTTCAAAAGTGATTTTATGTTGTTGTACTTTCAAGATAAAAGCAATCGAATCGGCTGTGCCGGCATCGTAATATCCTGCGCCATTCCAGCGGATGAATAACGGAACAAAATATTCAACCAGTTGGGACAATTTTCAAATGCTAATACCACTCTATCCTGTCCTTTCATATTAAGCCTTAAATCAATCGTAACGACAGTCTTAACAATTCCTAACCTTTATCGGATAGACAAATGATTTGATAGCCAGTTGAATCCTGTTTGAGCTCTATTAGGAGCTCCTTCAAGACAGGGATTGTGATTCATAAAGACTTGAGCTTTATTAAGAGCTCCTTCAGGACAGGAGTTGTGATTCAAAACACTATGTTATTTATTGTTTCAATAGACGAAAGACACTGCTATGAGCAGTTGTAACATGAACATTTTAACACAAAGCTGAGATCAAATAAGATAAGAAAAACAAATCACATCAGGTGGAAGGAAGCGCTTGAGCAAGGACAGTGGAGGTGCGGGGGAGGGGTGTAGCTCGTGGACATAGTCGGGAAAATATTTTAAAAGAACGCATTACACCTAAAGACACATGATATTCATACAGTTCACAATGTCAGTGAAAGTGCATGGGCATAGTGTTCGTGGCAGGTGTTCCGGTATACCACCAGGAATTCCGCTGACCTTATATTAACAAAGCCTTTAATTTGAAAATCAACTGCATGTCCTTATGTGTCATTGATTTGTTTGCCCTGTTATAA